>NW_024749663.1:970000-1097288 GCF_018991925.1 Homarus americanus
ATCCTCCAGTTAATACTTGAGTCAGTACTTGAGTCAATCCTCCAGTTAATAGCAGGTAGTACTTGATCATCTTACTGGTACCGAGAAGGTCTGTGGTCTCCTCAAGTGTTGGTTAAGCTGCTTGGTGCTGCTCTGGCGGCTGAATGTTAAGTCCGAGGTACACCTGTGGAGGCTAGAGACACACCAGCCAGGGGCCACCAGCAGACCCACCAGCTAGAAGACACACCAGCTGGGAGACACCAGCTAGGAACACACCAGCTAGGAGACACACCAGCTAGGAGACACACCAGCTGGGAACACCCAGCTAGGAGACACACCAGCTGGGAGACACACCAGCTGGGAGACACACCAGCAGGAGACACACCAGCTGGAGACACACCAGCTAGGAGACACACAGAGACACACCAGCTAGGAGACACACCAGCTAGGACGAAGGTTTATACATTACTTAGTACGTGAGCTGTGTAACCCCCCGCTGCTGCCTCTTATTCCTCTTCTCTTAATCTTTAACTCTTTCTCTTACTGTAGTCTTCTTCCTCTTTTACTCTGCCTCCTCTTACTCCTGTTCCTTTACTCGTCCTATTCTATTCTTCTTCCTCTTTCTTTCTCTTTCTTTCTCACTCCTCTTTCTCTTACCTTAGTTCCTTCATATTTCTTTTTACTCCACGCTTCTCTCTCTCCTCTCTCTCTCTCTCCTCCCTCTCCCCCCCCTCCTCCCTCCCTCTCTCCTCTCTCTCTCTCTGCCCCTAAGACTTCCCTTGCCCATTCTCCATTTCTGCTTTCCCTTTCCTTTCTCCCCTCCTCCCCTCTCCCCTCACTCCCTCCCTCACTCCTCTCCCCTCACTCCCTCTCCCCTCACTCCCTCTCCCCTCCTCCCCTCACTCACCTTCTCCCTCCCTCCCCTCTCCCCCTCCTCCCTCTCCCTCCCTCCCCTCTCCCCTCCACTCCCCTCTCCCCTCCTCCCTCTCCCCTCCTCCCCTCTCCCCTCCTCCCCTCTCCCCCATCCTCCCCAGTGCCTTTTCCATTCTTCTCCTTTTCTCTTTTCCTCTCTTCTCTTCCTCGTTCTCTATCTCACTTCCTCCCTCCCCCTTTCCCTCCTTTCCCTTGTTTTAGTTCCTCCTTCCCTCCCTCCCTCCCTTCCACCAATGATGACTCGACCCCTTTTTCTGTCTTGTTAACGTCTTCTTTTCCATTCCTCTCTCCTCCTTCCCCTCTCTTCCTCCCTCCCTTCTTCTCTCTCCTCTCCATAAATCATTCTCCCTCCTTCTGTCTGCCTCTCATCCCCTTCCTCCCTCCTCCTCCTTCCTTCCTTCCTTCCTTCCTCCCCTTCCATCAGTGATGACGCCACACGAGTGTATTTTTCAATTAGCATCTTCCATTTCCTCCTCCCTCCCTACCCTCCTTCCCTCCTTCCCTCCCTCTCACCCTCTATCCTCCCTCACCACCTCCTCTCTTTATACCCCTCTATCCATCTCTCATTCCTTCACCCCCCCTCTGTGTGGTGGTAAGTCAAGGCAGGTTTCTTGAACTTGTCACATCAAAGGCAGGCAGGAGCGCCACTCGTCTCCCTCGTTCCATTAGTGGTAATTCAGCTAATCCTATGCTCTCTTCTTTCCATCCCCGCCACAGGTTGAAAGAGAAATAGCTATTATGAAATTGATCGAACATCCACACGTGCTGGGCCTCTACGATGTTTATGAGAACAAAAAATACTTGTGAGTATTAACTTGCCTTTTGTTTTTACCTGTGTGTGAGTATTACCTGTGTGTGAGTATTACCTGTGTGTGAGTATTACCTGTGTGTGAGTATTACCTGTGTGTGAGTATTACCTGTGTGTGAGACACTCTGTGTGTGAGTATTACTCTGTGTGTGAGTATTACCTGTGTGTGAGTATACCTGTGTGTAAGTATTACCTGTGTGTAAGTATTACCTGTGTGGAGACACTCTGTGTGTGAGTATTACCTGTGTGTGAGTATTACCTGTGTGTGAGTATTACCTGTGTGTGAGTATTACCTGTGTGTGAGTATTACCTGTGTGTGAGTATTACCTGTGTGTGAGTATTACCTGTGTGTGAGTATTACCTGTGTGTGAGTATTACTTCTGTTAGTAGATCAGTATACCGATATTTAATGGTGTTATGGTAGTATATAATTATAGTATATCTTGTATATGTTGGGTATATACAGTGTAGTGGTGAGTATATTGTATATTATAATGTTATAGTGGATATGGTGAGTTAAATTTTTTGTATAGTGTGTCATCATGATACTAATTTGTGATGGTGATATGTTGGGGTATACTTTCTATGTGATATGTTGGGGTATACTTTCTATGTGATATGTTGGGGTATACTTTCTATGTGATATGTTGGGGTATACTTTCTATGTGATATGTTGGGGTATACTTTCTATGTGATATGTTGGGGTATACTTTCTATGTGATATGTTGGGGTATACTTTCTATGTGATATGTTGGGGTATACCTTCTATGTGATATGTTGGGGTATACCTTGCATGTATGTAATGTATTTATGTATGGAAGCATGTTTGTATGTATGTATAGTGACGTCATGATAAAGCTTATTTGATCTCGGAACCGAATTATTAATATATCAAACTTCACTAGTGGCACTAACTTGTCCTGACACTACTAGCTGAATATATGAGTGCCACTTTTAGACCCTGTGTAACCCAAGTGCCATGTAATGTCAAGGAGAGTGCCTGGTTATTAACATCTCTCTCTCTCTCTCTCTCTCTCTGTGATCTCTCTTTATATTCCATGTTGAACATTTCTATCTGATATATTAAGTTCCTATGAAATTCAAACATCAAACCACCATGCAATTATATCCCTGTTGATCTATGTATATCATAACACCATCGTCATTCATGCCGAAAGAATCCTTAACGACCCTTAACACCCACGTGAACTACCAGACACAGTGACGCTAGAATGATGCTGTAATGGGAGGAAAGCTCGACTTGGATCCCGGAGACTGTGAAGGTTGTCTAGACACTGCAGCAGCCAGTCCGTAGTCCCCGCTGAGTGCCATGTTTCCTCAACCGAATATTAGTGTTTATAGTATGATGTGTAGCGGCTGTAGAGTGGAAGGACAGACACCCTGGATAATTACTTCGTCTGTTGTGTTCTTGGTTATCATCCTTCACTCCAGCACCGTCATTAGTTTTACCTGAGATGTGTTAGAATTTATCCGTGACTGCTGTAGGTCGTTAGTCACATCACAATCTTTAGCAGTCTGTGTCGGAGCGGTTTCAGTCACCCAGAAAGAGTCATTATTCCAAATGGATTCATATATTTTGTAATTTACATAAAAGAGTCACATTTCAGTGGGTTTTTAAATTGAGCGTTTAACCGCACGGGGCCGCATCAGGTGGTGAGGCACTAGTGATCACTTCAGGTTACGGGGAACGACCGCTACTAAAATTCAAGACAGCGTTCGCCATTACCTTGAAGGGCTCACCAGAGAGGCCCGTCTGTGAGCCAGCGTGAGCAGCGGCATCTGAGTCGCCACATTTGATGCCTCACTTTATGGATGTCTCAGACCGGTGCCCTGGCCATGACGTCCCCGATAACTTACCTCGCCGGTGTGTTGGACCAGATCACTGTTGACGATCATCCAAGGGCGTCATAATGAAGACCTATTGCTCTCTTTTACGTATCTGCGTCATGGTTGGCTGGTCGTCGGCACCGTGATGGCGTATTTTTCTTGCCAAAAGAGGACTAATTTATCCCTTAATGTCTCGCTGCCATTCCTATTTTTCTTTCCATTTTTCCAGTCGGAGGTTCAGCCTAAATTTAACTCATGCTCATCTTTATATTGGGTCTTGTGTTGGAGGATAAAGTCCCTACTGACTCAGGGTGTGTGGTGAAGCGGGGACTGGTGACTCTGGTGACCTCGGTGACTTGCTGGTGACCCGGGAGGTGACTACTCTTGTACTGGTCTAGGCACCAAGATCTACACCTAAATCATAAGTACAGTAGACGCTGACGTGTTGGAATGCAACTAAAATTCTTTGCCGACATTTAACATGCAAATATATGTACTTAACCTTTCCAACATGAACGTGACTTACAGCTTAACACTTGACCTTGACGGCCATCTCAGTAATGCAGACAACAAGAATTCTTCATAAAACAAATCGATCAGGTAGAGTTAAGACAGGTGAAGCGAGTAGACACAATCACCGTTTGTTGCTGTTGTAGTGATGGCTGTTGTTGATCGCCTGAGACCTGTTTGTAGCGGTAGTGTGTGTGTGTGTGTGTGTATTAAGGGGGGGGGGGTGGCACGTATAGCACTGTCTGCCGCCCGTCTACATGAGTTTGTTCCAGTAGACACACCTAACGTCTCATGAAAGGAAGACAACATATTTAACAACTCCGCAGCCCACACTCTACCAGTCACCAGTATCACCAGTTTGTACCAGTCACACACTACCAGTCACAGGCATATACAGTCACACATATCACAGTCACACGTAAACCAGTTAACAAGCCAACAATTTTCTCTGGAGGTCAGGCACTAAGCACACGTGTACACATAGGTAACGTGAGGACGGTACAATGTAAGCAGGACATATGTAAGGTAAGGGTGTGTGTAAACAGTGCTTGGGGGGTGTGTACTTAGGGCGGCCAGTGATACAAATGTTGGTTCTTGTTTGTTGATGCTGTGTGTGTGTGTGTGTGTGTGTGTGTGTGTGTGTGTGTGTGTGTGTGTGTGTGTGTGTGTGTGGCAGTACCAGTTAGCAGCGTCTCTCTCTCTCTCTCTCTCTCTCTCTCTCTCTCTCTCTCTCTCGTCACGTACACCTATGGTTTTTAGTTATCAAAATATTAGCAATGATGATGTAAGAGTTTGCGTTGACTTTAGTTTCAGCATAATAGTTAATCTAATCTAACCTCTAATATAAGCTTACTTAACCTAACCTAACCTAACCTAACCTAACCAAACCCTCTGTGTGAACGTGATAATTCTAACCAACTTTCAATGGCTACCGATGATTCCCTGACGTAAGGGCGATAACACAACAAGATCTCTCTTAAGGAGGCTCGATGATGGCTATTTCCCGTCAATATCACCCGGAGTTATGGCCTGATTTGTCTTGCTGTCAGGGTAGGATCCAGTGGTCAACATGTTTACTTTGGATTCTCTCCTGAGTGGGTGGGTGTGGGTGTTAGGGGAGGGGTGAGTGGGTAGGTGTAAGGGGATAGATCAGGGTTAGGTGTGGGGGTAAGCGTGGGTTAGTGGATAGGTGTGGGTAGGTAGTAGTAGGGCAAGTTGAAGTTGGAAGCAAGTATAGGTTAGGAATTGGTGTAAGGTTTGGGTAGATGTGGGTTAGGAAAGGTGTAGGTAGGTGGGGGAGGGTGTAGGTAGGTGGGGGGTGTAGGTAGGGGGGTTGAAGGTAAGAATTGAATGGGGTGGGGGTATAAGATGGGAACCATCTGCCGAAGTCGTAAGTGAAGTAATTTTTCTCCCCAGGTGTGTTAGGACTACTACTGCAGGAGGGTCCGTGTGTGTGTGTGTGTGTATGTGTGTGTGTGTGTGTGTGTGTGTGTGTGTGTGTGTGTGTGGGGTGTGCTAGTGTTACCCAATCCACTAATGGTTATTACTACACTGGTGGGCGCCTCTGGGCTAATGGCCGGCCAAACCTCAGGCCCCCCCATAAACTGTTTACTCATTTATCGTTTTGATGTGTGTGTGTGTGTGTGTGTGTGTGTGTGTCTCTTGTTGACGATTGATTTTATATACAATGTTTTGATTTGCAGACAGACAGACAGACAGAATGAACGAACACACCTACCTGAGCACAAACTGAACGAACGAACAGACAGATACAATACAGAGAATAAGAACTAAGCAAACAGAGATAAATACAGGAGAACAGGGAGGAAACAGAGAGAGTGGAGGGTAGAGCACAATCACACAACCAAGGATAAGAGACTCGACTATTTTTAAACAACAAATCCAGGTGAGTCTCTGTGTGATCCTGAGACTCAATAGATGGTGCTGGTGGTGCTGGGAGTGTGCTGGTGGTGCTGGGAGTGTGGTGGTGGTGCTGGGAGTGTGGTGGTGGTGCTGGGAGTCTGGCTGGACGAAACACCTGCTATCACTCTCAGGAAGACAGTTCAGGTATAAATAAATATAGGAAATAATTTGCATACACTGAGTAATTTACTAACACACACACACACACACACACACACACACACACACACACACACACACACACACACACACACAACTTCTTACTGATTGAAGGAAAAGTTTTAATTTTCTTCAAATACGACCAGGAATATTTAACCACATTGATCTGTTTACATATATCTCTGTATCTTGTTTTGTTTACATATATTTTTCTTTCAGTAGTTTTGTTTGCATATATTATTTTTTTTTACATTTAGTAATTTGTTTAAGGAGGAAATCTGAGGTTGTTTGCTTAATATATTATGTTATAAAAGTTACCAGAAATCGATATATTTTGAGGAACCTTTACGCACTGTACGTGTTGACAACCTGAGCACCACATACTGACACCATTACCACCAATACTGTCGCCACTATCAACACTGTCGCTATTAAAGCCATTGTTACTACCACCACTACCAACACTGATACCATTAATACCATCACCACTACTACCATCATCCTCATCTATCATTATGATGGTGTGGTTATGGTGTGGTCAGGGTGATGGTGATGATGTAGTGTTGCTTTGGCAGTGTCAGCTCACTATCACTTACTAGTGTGTGTGTGTGTGTGTGTGTGTGTGTGTGTGTGTGTGTGTGTGTGTGTGTGTGTGTGTGTGTGTGTGTGTTGAAATACGTCTCCTAATAAGTGTTCAGGGAATATTGAACACAAATAAACATGTTTCTGTGCCCCGAGAAATATCCCTCTCCACCTGTCATAGGTAAGAGACCCATTTAAAACTAATTAGTGAAGGTGAGGACACAGGTGGTAAGTTAGGCCGAGGATCAGAAGGGAAAGATTTAATAGAGGAGATAATTAGATATATTTCTTTTTACCTTTTTTGTCTAATTTTTAGGATCATCAAGGTGAGGTATTCATAGGGGTGGGAGGGAGGGAGAAGATGTGCGTTATGAGATCGTCACTCCATCACCACCATCATCTCCATCATCATCTCCACCATCACCACCATCATCTCCATCACCATCTCCACCATCACCACCAGTCATCTATACCGTGTCAGTGCTGTTTCTCGTGTCGTGGTGATGAAGTGTTAGTGATGATAGATCTGGGACCACACTACTCTCTACCTCCTCTCACTTACCCGTTCTGCAGCTGGGTCGACTGGGGGCGTCTTACTTAGCTAACCGCGGGACTCGACCCAGCGGCCATTAGGTCAGAGGGGAGAGTTGTCTTTTTATTTTTATTTATTTCATTATTCAGTTGTTAAGACACAGTACACATATAAGGAGCCACACACCTGGAGCCACACACCTGGAGCCACACACCTGGCTAGTAGCGTGGTGGCGACACATCCTACACTACACCCTCACTTACCTGGCGCCAAAGGTCAGAGCAGCACGAGGTCAGTAAAAAAGAATCATCAGAGCTGTAAGTGTCAGACGAGGTCATGACCCTGCCTCTGTGTGTAGGTCATGGCCCCCCCCGTGTATCACCACGCCGTGTTATCCTGGTCCTCAAGATTCCCTGTTCCGAAATTTACGGTTATGGAAGGATTATCTGAGGCCGAGGGGAGCGTGACGCACGTGCAGCCTTCATACTGCTGGAGGGGCAGCCGGCGGTGACGGCCACTACCTACACACTACCCACACACACGTCACACTCTTCTCCTGCAGCGACGACGGGAACTTCACAGTCTCTTCAGCCGAAAATAATTCCGCTCAGAATTATATTAACTCTTTGTCTCGGTCCCGTCCTCTCCATGTTTGTGCCCGTGGGCCTGGGGAAGGTCACTGGCTCTGAAGTATGTCCCTGCTCCTGAGGAAGGCCTGAGGAAGTGTACCTGGCCCTGGGGAAGTGTACCTGGCCTTGGGGAAGTGTACCTGGCCCTGGGGAAGTCCACTTGGCCCTGGAGAAGTGTTACTGGTCTTCTGGAAGGCCATGGGAAGTTCCTGGTGGCGCGTCATTGGCTATGGAGGTTATGGTGGTGCGTGCCCCTGGTCATAGCGAGTCAGGGGAAGTACGGCTGGATGTCCTTGGCACTGAGGATGTGCTGGTAGTGAGGGATGAGGGTGTTCCTGGGGTAGGGTGGGGTGGGGTGGGGTTGTGCAGGAGGACGAGAGAGGTGTGGTGGCGGTGTGCCAAGAACAAGAGTGTGGGCCAGTGTCAGCCCCCCCCCACCAGGCAGCTGTACGTACTGCCTGGCGCCCATCCCCTCGTAACAGTAGTTTTATTTTACACTGAGTAACAACACGCCTCCAAATGTCCTTTTAATTGCGCCTCTACACCCAGCATAACACTCCCGGCTGGTCACTAACTCACAGCTTTACTGGTGTAGTCAAGTTATGTGTTGACCTACATATTCCAGCCCGGGTGGCGACACAGTAAGTCCCAGTAAGAGTATTAATTCTTACGACTCCCCAACTCGCCTGAGCATCGATTTACCCACACTGGTGTAAGTTGGTGTCGCTCGGTGTAAACAAGGTGGTATATGATGTTTACCCAGACAGGTAAACACGACCCCCCCATATAATAATCGAAGCCGTTAACCAGAGGCCATATTTATTCACCTGTCGTGTATCAAGACGAAGCTGGACTCATTGATGGCAGCCAGTGTTAACAGCCTCTAAAATGTGTATCACTTAAGTATAGATAATATTACATCTTTCTATCTTCTTCCCTGTACAGTATATACTTATCGAGGCTGCCCACATGCTGAACACACACACACACACACACACACACACACTGTTAGTTGTAGGTGGTGGCGTCTGTTGAACAAATAGTTGAACTGTTGGTCTTGGTCCTGTGGTGGTGGAGGGCATCTGTGGGTGGGGGGGTGGGGGTCTTGAGGAAGCATGTGCTGTATCAGGTAGTCCCAGTGGTGGCCAGGAAGGTGTAGGAGGGTGAGGGGGAGAGGGAGGATGGCCCCGCAGCACTGAGAGAAACTATAGGAAGAAACTGAAACGCCACAAGCACTTGATGTCTTAACTTGGTACTTTTGTTTTTTTATTTTCTACTGTATAATAAAAGCTTTTGTTAAGTTCAGTGCGGGTGACTGATGTTGTGAGCGGTTGTGAGGCGGAGTTGTGAGAGCCTCAGTGTGGTAGTTGTGGCAGAATTGGTAGTTTCTCGTTGCTTAATCGTATTAAGTTAGAGGATTGTTTGAACTGTCAGTCGTCAGCAGCTGGGACTTGCTAGTTGTCAGCAGGAGTGGTTGTCAGCAGGAGTGGGAGATCAAGTTCAGAAGTCTGGGGGAGGGAAGGATGGGGAGGAGGGGAAGGAGGAGGATGATGGGGAGGGAAGCAGGGGGAGGATGAGAGAGGGAAGGATGGGGGAGGAGGAGGGGGAAGGAGGGGGATGATGGGAGGGGGAAGCAGGGGAGGGATGAGGGAGGGGAAGGATGGGGAGGAGGGGAAGGAGGGAGGAGGATGGGGGAGGGAACAGGGAGGATGAGGAGGGGAAGGATGGAGAGGAGGGAAGGGAAGGAGGAAAGAGGGATGGATGGGGAGTATGGGGAGGGAAGATGGGGAGGGGGAGAGAATAGGGATTTATTCAGAGGGGAGATGCAGAGACTACACGTTTTTCCTCACCACATCACCAACTCACCACACAGCTAACACTCACCACATCACCAACACTCACCACACAGCTCAACACAAGGTAAACACACAACACTTGCAGTCCGTGAAAAATACTTGAATATAAACATCATTCATGACGCAACACTGGAGACGCAACACCGGAGATGCACACCGAACATGCAACACCGGAGACGCAATACCGGAGACACACCAGGCACACAGAGAGGTGAATGGGGTAAGGGGAGAGGGTGAGGGGAGGATGGAAGGCATAGAGTGGGAGAGAGGAGGCACACTGACCCACACACATCTACACACACATACACACACATCACCACCACTACCACAACCACCACTACTACCACAACCACCACTACACATACCACCACCATACCACCCACCACCACTCACCACAACCACTCACCAAACCACTCACAACTACACTACCACAACTACCACCTCACCACAACCACCTCACCACAACTACCAACATCAGATTTAGAGAAAATGTCTCATGTATATCACTGTTTGTACGTGTTATTGATACATAAAGTACATAAAGTACATAAAGCACCACGATGTTGTGTTGTAGTATAAACAATGAAATAGTTTATAATAGAGCAGTTTATGGAGACAATTTAAACTGTAGTTGTTAATGATTGTTTTATCTCACATGTTTTATAAGTCAGGTGTAAGTTGTCTCTGTCAGGTGTATAGTGTGGTACTGAGGTATTCATTTGTTTTATATCTGTTAGCAAGGTCTTGAGTGCCAGTTGTGTTGAGTGTCATTTGTCTTGGAGTGCCAGTTGTGTTGAGTGCCAGTAGTGTTGAGGTGCCAGTAGTGTTGAGTGCCAGTAGTTTTGAGTGCCAGCAGTGTTATGAGTGCTGCGCAGATGAGTGCCAGTAGTGTTATGAGTGCCAGTAGTGTTATGAGTGCCAGTAGTGTTATGAGTGCCAGCAGTGTTATGAGTGCCAGCAGTGTTGCGAGCGCCAGCGTTATAAGTGCCAGTAGTGTTATGAGTGCCAGCAGTGTTATGAGTGCCAGTAGTGTTATGAGTGCCAGTAGTGTTATGAGTGCCAGCAGTGTTATGAGTGCCAGCAGTGTTATGAGTGCCAGCAGGTTAGGAGGCCAGCAGTGTTGCGGAGGCAGCAGTGTTATGAGTGCCAGCAGTGTTGGTGAGGCCAGCAGTGTTATGAGTGCCAGTAGTGCCAGTAGTGTTATGAGTGCCAGCAGTGTTATGAGTGCCAGCAGTGTTGTGAGTGCCAGTAGTGTTATGAGTGCCAGCAGTGTTATGAGTGCCAGCAGTGTTGCGAGTGCCAGAAAGAGTGAGTGCCGCGTGTGGAGAGTGCCAGCAGTGTTATGAGTGCCAGCAGTGTTATGAGTGCCGCAGTGTGGCGAGTGCCAGCAGTGTTGGCGAGTGCCAGCAGTGGGAGTGCCAGCAGTGTTGTGAGCGCCAGCAGTGTTATGAGTGCCAGCAGTGTTATGAGTGCCAGCAGCAGGGAGTGCCGCAGTGTTATAAGTGCCAGCAGTGTTGTGAGTGCCAGCAGTGTTATGAGTGCGTGCAGTGTTATGGGTGCCAGCAGTGTTATGAGTGCCAGCAGTGTTATGAGTGCAGCAGTGTTATAAGGCCAGTAGTGTTATGAGTGCCAGCAGTGGCGCAGCAGTGCTGGCGTGCCATAGTGTTATGAGGCCAGCAGTGTTAGTGCGCCAGCAGTGTTGCAGTGCCGCAGTGTTGCGAGTGCCAGCAGTGTTAAGAGTGCCAGCAGTGTTGCGGGGGCCAGTAGTGTTGGGAGTGCCAGCAGTGTTGCGAGTGCCAGCAGTGCTGGCGAGTGCCAGTAGTGTTATAAGTGCCAGCAGTGTTAGAGGCCAGCAGGTTATGAGGCCAGAGTGTTGAGGCCAGCGTTATGAGGCCAGCAGTGTTGGCGAGCGCCAGTAGTGTTAAGAGTGCCAGCAGGTTAAGGAGTGCCAGCAGTGTTATGAGTGCCAGTAGTGTTGCGGAGTGCCAGCAGTGTTATGAGTGCCAGGTGTTATAAGTGCCAGCAGTGTTATGAGTGCCAGCAGTGTTATGAGTGCCAGTAGTGTTATGAGTGCCAGCAGTGTTGAGTGACAGCAGTGTTATGAGCCAGCAGTGTTGGCGAGCGAGGATGAGCCAGCAGTGTTATGAGTGCCAGTAGTGTTATGAGTGCCAGCAGTGTTATGAGCCAGCAGTGTTATGAGTGCCAGCAGTGTTATGATGCCAGCAGTGTTATGAGTGCCAAAGTGTTATGAGTGCCAGTAGTGTTATAGGTGCCAGCAGTGTTATGAGTGCCAGCAGTGTTATAAGTGCCAGCAGTGTTATAAGTGCCAGTAGTGTTATAAGTGCCAGCAGTGTTAGAGTGCCAGTAGTGTTATAAGTGCAGCAGTGTTATAAGTGCCAGTAGTGTTATAAGTGCCAGCAGTGTTATGGTGCAGTAGTGTTATGAGTGCCAGTAGTGTTATGAGTGCCAGCAGTGTTATAGAGTGCCAGTAGTGTTATGAAGTGCGGCAGTGTTATGAGTGCCAGCGTGTTATGAGTGCCAGCAGTGTTATAAGTGCCAGTAGTGTTATGAGTGCCAGCAGTGTTATGAGTGCAGCAGTGTATGGTGCCAGCAGTGTTATAAGTGCCAGTAGTGTTATAAGTGCAGCAGTGTTGAGTGCCAGCAGTGTTAGCAGCAGTGTTATAAGTGCCAGTAGTGTGCTAGGTGCCAGCAGTGTTATGAGTGCCAGCAGTGTTATGAGTGCCAGTAGTGTTATGAGTGCCAGCAGTGTTATGAGTGCCAGTAGTGTTATGAGTGCCAGCAGTGTTATGAGTGCCAGTAGTGTTATGAGTGCCAGCAGTGTTATGAGTGCCAGTAGTGTTATGAGTGCAGTAGTGTTGAGTGCCAGTAGTGTTATGAGTGCAGCAGTGTTATAAGTGCCAGTAGTGTTATGAGTGCCAGCAGTGTTATGAGTGCCAGTAGTGTTATGAGTGCCAGCAGTGTTATAGTGCCAGTAGTGTTATGAGTGCCAGTAGTGTTATGAGTGCCAGCAGTGATAAGTGCCAGCAGTGTTATGAGTCTGGCAGTGTTATGAGTGCCAGCAGTGTTATGAGTGCCGTAGTGTTTGAGTGCCAGTAGTGTTATGAGTGCCAGCAGTGTTATAAGTGCCAGCAGTGTTATGAGTGCCAGCAGTGTTATGAGTGCCAGTAGTGTTATGAGTGCCAGTAGTGTTATGAGTGCCAGCAGTGTTATAAGTGCCAGCAGTGTTATGAGTGCCAGCAGTGTTAGAGTGCCAGTAGTGTTATGAGTGCCAGCAGTGTTATGAGTGCAGCAGTGTTATGAGTGCCAGTAGTGTTATGAGTGCCAGTAGTGTTATGAGTGCCAGTAGTGTTATGAGTGCCAGCAGTGTTATAAGTGCCAGCAGTGTTATGGTGCCAGTAGTGTTATGACAGTGTTATAAGTGCCAGTAGTGTTATGAGTGCCAGTAGTGTTATGAGTGCCAGTAGTGTTGTGAGTGCCAGCAGTGTTATGAGTGCCAGTAGTGTTATAAGTGCCAGTAGTGTTATGAGTGCCAGTAGTGTTGAGGTGCCAGCAGTGTTATGAGTGCAATAGTGTTATGAGTGCCAGTAGTGTTATGAGTGCCAGCAGTGTTATGAGTGCCAGCAGTGTTATGAGTGCCAGCAGTGTATGAGTGCCAGCAGTGTTATGAGTGCCAGCAGTGTTATGAGTGTAGTGTTATGAGTGCCAGCAGTGTTATGAGTGCAGTAGTGTTATGAGTGCCAGCAGTGTTATGAGTGCCAGTAGTGTTATGAGTGCCAGTAGTGTTATAAGTGCCAGTAGTGTTATGAGTGCCAGTAGTGTTATGAGTGCCAGTAGTGTTATGAGTGCCAGCAGGTTATAAGTGCCAGCAGTGTTATGAGTGCCAGTAGTGTTATGAGTGCCAGCAGTGTTATGAGTGCCAGTAGTGTTATGAGTGCCAGCAGTGTTATGGGTGCCAGCGCGGCAGTGAGTGCCAGCAGTGTTATGAGTGCCAGTAGTGTTATAAGTGCCAGCAGTGTTATGAGTGCCAGTGTTAAGGTGCCAGCAGTGTTATGAGTGCCAGCAGGTTGTGAGCCAGTAGTGTTATGAGTGCCAGCAGTGTTAAGAGTGCCAGTAGTGTTGAGTGCCAGTAGGTGGGGAGTGCCAGTAGTGCTGAGTGCCAGCAGTGTTATGAGTGCCAGCAGTGTTGTGAGTGCCAGCAGTGTTATGAGTGCCAGTAGTGTTGAGTGCCAGCAGAATGAGGCCAGTAGTGTTATGAGTGCCAGCAGTGTTATGGTGGCCAGCAGTAAGGAGTGCCAGTAGTGTTGGTGCCAGTAGTGTTATGAGTGCCAGTAGTGTTATGAGTGCCAGTAGCAGTGAGGCCAGTGTTAAGGAGCGCTGTAGTGTTGGAGCAGTGTTATGAGTGCCAGTAGTGTTGTGAGGCCAGCAGTTGAGTGCCAGCAGTGTTATGAGTGCCAGTAGTGTTGAGCAGCAGTGTTATGAGTGCCAGCAGTGTTATGAGTGCCAGTAGTTGAGTGCCAGCAGTGTTGTGAGTGCCAGCAGTGTTAAGGAGTGCCAGCAGTGCTGAGTGCCAGCAGTGTTGTGAGTGCCAGCAGTGTTGAGTGCCAGTAGTGTTATGAGTGCCAGTAGTGCTGAGTGCCAGTAGTGTTATGAGTGCCAGTAGTGTTATGAGTGCCAAAGCAGGTGCCAGTAGTGTTGAGTGCCAGTGTTATGAGTGCCAGCAGTGTTAAGGTGCCAGCAGTGTTATGAGTGCCAGTAGTGTTATGAGTGCCAGCAGTGTTATAAGTGCCAGTAGTAAGAGTGCCAGTAGTGTTGAGTGCCAGTAGTGTTATGAGTGCCAGTAGTGTTGAGTGCCAGTAAGCAGAGTGCCTGCAGTGTTATGAGTGCCAGTAGTGTTATGGGTGCCAGTAGTGTTGAGGCCAGTAGTGCTAGTGAGTGCCAGTAGTTATGAGTGCCAGCAGTGTTATAAGTGCCAGTATGTTATGAGTGCCAGTAGTGTTATGAGTGCCAGTAGTGTTATGAGTGCCAGCAGTGTTATGAGGCCAGTAGTGTTATGAGTGCCAGCAGTGTTATGAGTGCCAGCAGTGTTATGAGTGCCAGCAGTGTTATGAGGCCAGCAGTGTTATGAGTGCCAGTAGTGTTATGAGTGCCAGCAGTGTTATGAGGCCAGTAGTGTTATGAGTGCCAGCAGTGTTATGGTGCGCCAGCAGTGTTGTGAGTGCCAGCAGTGTTATGAGTGCCAGCAGTGTTATGAGTGCCAGTAGTGTTATGAGTGCCAGCAGTGTTATGAGTGCCAGCAGTGTTATGAGTGCCGTAGTGTTGTGGAGTGCCAGTAGTGTTGCCAGCAGTGTTATGGTGCCAGTAGTGTTATGAGTGCCAGCAGTGTTATGAGTGCCAGCAGTGTTATGAGTGCCAGTAGTGTTATGAGTGCCAGCAGTGTTATGAGTGCCAGCAGTGTTATGAGTGCCAGCAGTGGCGGAGTGCCAGCAGTGTTATGAGTGCCAGTAGTGTTATGAGGCCAGCAGTGTTATGAGTGCCAGTAGTGCGGGAGGAGTGCCAGCAGTGTGCGGAGCGCGCGCAGTGTTGTGGAGCCAGTAGTGTTATGAGTGCCAGCAGTAAGGAGGCAGCAGTGTTATGAGGCCAGCAGTGTTATGAGCGCCAGCAGTGTTATGAGTGCCAGTAGTGTTAAGGTGCCAGCAGTGTTATGAGTGCCAGCAGTGTTGGCGCAGTAGTGTTGCGAGTGCCAGCAGTGTTGGGAGTGCCAGTAGTGTTATGAGTGCCAGCAGTGTTAAGGAGTGCCAGCAAGCCAGAGTGCCAGGTGTTGCGAGTGCCAGCAGTGTTAAGGGGTGCCAGCAGTGTTATGAGTGCCAGCAGTGTTATGAGTGCCAGCAGTGTTAAGGAGTGCCAGTAGTACAGGCGCCAGCAGTGTTATGAGTGCCAGCAGTGTTATGAGTGCCAGCAGTGTTATGAGTGCCAGCAGTGTTATGAGTGCCAGCAGTGTTAAGAGGCAGCAGTGTTATATGCCAGCAGTGTTATGAGTGCAAAAGTGGCGAGGCCAGTAGTGTTATGAGTGCCAGCAGTGTTGGCGGAGTGCCAGCAGTGTTATGAGTGCCAGCAGTGTTATGAGTGCCAGCAGTGTTATGAGTGCCAGCAGTGTTATGAGCGCCAGCAGTGTTATGAGTGCCAGCAGTGTTATGAGTCGCCAGTAGTGTTATGAGTGCCAGCAGTGTTATGAGTGCCAGCAGTGTTATGAGTGCCAGCAGTGTTATGAGTGCCAGTGTTGCGAGTGCCAGCAGTGTTATGAGTGCTAAGGCGCCAGCAGTGTTGGCGCCAGCAGTGTTATGAGTGCCAGCAGTGTTGCGCGAGTGCCAGCAGGTTAAGGAGTGCCAGCAGTGTCAGGAGTGCCGCGGCGGAGCGCTAGAGGGTTAGGAGTGCCAGCAGGTTATGAGCCAGTAGTGTTGAGTGCCGCGTGTTATGAGTGCCTGCAGTGTTGCGGAGTGCCAGCAGTGTTGGAGTGCCAGCAGGTTATGAGCCAGCAGTGCGGCGAGGCCAGCAGTGCTGCGAGCCAGTGTTGGTGCCAGTAGTGTTATGAGCGCCAGCAGTGTTGAGTGCCAGCAGTGTTAGTGAGTGCCAGTAGTGTTAGGAGAGGCCAGCAGTGTTATGAGTGCCAGTAGTGTTGAGTGCCAGCAGTGTTATGAGTGCCAGTAGTGTTATGAGTGCCAGTAGTGTTATGAGTGCCAGTAGTGTTATGAGTGCCAGCAGTGTTATGAGTGCCAGCAGTGTTATGAGTGCCAGCAGTGTTATGAGTGCCAGTAGTGTTGAGTGCCAGCAGTGTTATGAGTGCCAGTAGTGTTATGAGGCCAGCAGTGTTATGAGTGCCAGCAGTGTTGGCGAGGCCAGTAGTGTTATGAGTGCCAGCAGTGTTGAGTGCCAGCAGTGTTATGAGTGCCAGTTGTGTTGAGTGGCAGTAGTGTTGTGAGTGCCAGTAGTGTTGAGTGCCAGTAGTTGTGAGTGCCAGTAGTGTTGGTGCCAGTTGTGTTGAGTGGCAGCAGTGTTGTGAGTGCCAGTAGTGTTGAGTGCCAGTAGTTGTGAGTGCCAGTAGTGTTGGTGCCAGTTGTGTTGAGTGGCAGTAGTGTTGTAAGTGCCAGCAGTGTTGTGAGTTCCAGTAGTGTTGTGAGTGCCAGTAGTGTTATGAGTGCCAGTAGTGTTATGAGTGCCAGTAGTGTTATGAGTGCCAGTAGTGTTATGAGTGCCAGTAGTGTTATAAGTGCCAACAGACGGAGGAATATATATAGTGTGGCCCTCTGTCTGTGTCGTGATGACGGGTGGCCAGGGTGAAGGTGTGGAAGACTTGTAGGTCTTCGCTGGGAGGGTCACGCCCCAGGTCGGCCCAGGTGGTGGTGCCTATGGAGGGAGGAGGGTTAGGCACGTCCCCAAGGCCCTTCAAGTGTCAGGTTCACCGTCAGGAGAGAGAGAGAGAGAGAGAGAGAGAGAGAGAGAGAGAGAGAGAGAGAGAGAGAGAGAGAGAGAGAGAGAGAGAGAGAGAGAGATTACGTAGTTTGGATTACTGTGTCAGGTAACATAATACTTTACAAATAGTTACTTATAATACTTTACAAATAGTTATTTATAATACTTTACAAATACAGTTACTCATAATACTTCAAGATTATAGTTTCTCAGTTAATACACCAGTGTATATATACCCCAGCTGTCATTAACTTCTGGTATAAACACAGTATGTTCCAAGGGATCGATTTTGGGAAGAAATTTTTTATGTGACCTGATGACCTGGTATGTGCCTGTGACCTGATGACCTGGGATGAGCTGTGACCCTTGACCTGAAGACATGTGGTGTGTGGTACTGTGACCTGATGACCTGATGTGTGCTGTGACCCGTGACCTGTGACCTGAAAAAATGTTTGTGTGGTATTGTGATCTGATGACCTGGTATGTGCTGTGACCCGTGACCCATGAACTGAAGATCTGCTTGTGAGAATTACAGGGTGTGTGGGGATGTTACAGGGTGTGTCGGAATGTGGACGACAGAAGTACAGGGTGTGTCAGAATGTGGGGACAGTTACAGGGTGTGTCGGAATGTGGACGACAGAAGTACAGGGTGTGTCAGAATGTGGAGGACAGTTACAGGGTGTGTCGAAATGTGGACGATAGAGGTACAGGGTGTGTCAGAATGTGGGGGACAGTTACAAGGTGTGTGTGTGTGTGTATGTATGTATGTATGTATGTATGTACTTTGACTCAACAGAAAACTTTAACATAATTCAGTACCTTTCATAAAACAGCATAAAAAACAATATTAGAAAAGTTATTAATCATTATATAAAAAAAATAGACGATACATTATGGTAAAAGTTGAACCTCGCTATACGATAGAGAGGGACAAAGACCACTGGACCCCCTGACTATTCAACCGTACTTAAAAACAACCCCCCCCCCTATCCCCCCCTCCCCCCCCCTACCCTCAAAAAAAATCAAACAAAACACTTCATTGGGCACCAAATTATGACACAAATGAACAATGAAACAACTAAAAAAAATCCCATAGTAATTTTTAACGCCAATTACTGAATTTAGTTAATTACTTAATGAAAGGGAATTCCCACAACCTGATAAAATGTAAGTTGTCCAGATGTCATGATGCTAGTATTGATTGGGGGTGTTTTATCAGTCCACAAACAGCTGGGTAAGGGGATGGAGGGGGTGGGAGGGGTGGTGTGTTACCTGCCTCACTCAAACACAACGCTTAGGTTACGACTCTGGGGGTAGTAGTGGTGGTGGTGGTGGTGCAGGCAGTAGAGGTAGGTGGTACAGGTAAACTAATTATTTTTTTTATTTGGTAAACATTTCTTGAGGCTGGTTATGTTTGTTAATGTCTAGTAAGTTAAGTTATATCTTATAAAGGAACTGTGTGATAATATTTTCTTTCTTTCTTTCAATTCAATTCATGTAATGACTCGATAGTGTAGCTTTAAGGTGCTGTAGAGGGGAGGGAGAGGGAGCCTTGTCAACTGTAGTGTAGGCTCCGGTGTAAGGCTTCCTCAGGTGTCATTCCTCTCCCTCATCTTCCGCCTATAACAACCATCACACCTATAACTCAACCTGATTCATTAGGAGATTATAATGTACTGTTGATTTACATTATCACTGAGGGGATAACAAGACGAATCTACCTGTTTCCCGCCTATAATTCCGTGTGGTCGATTAATCACAGAATACATGACGACCGATAGTGGCTTCCTAGATCTTCCCAACCCGACAATTTTGTTTTATTTTCTCCTAGACGATGTAAAGACGATTAATTTTCGTTCATAAACAAAGAAATTGGAGCACAGTAGAAGTAGGTAAGGGGGAGGAGTTCCTTCATCACTGGGTGGTATAAGGCTCATTAAGTTATCACTCGGGAACGTTAATATCATACTCCCGCGACGATAATGAAGCCAGTAAAGTCCTCACCAGAGTCTCGTAAAACTGAAGGATTATTATACCACAGGCAACAACCCGGGATCGTCCTCCTCGTGACGTATTGACGGATCGAGTTAACACTAGACACACCTCAGTCAGTGATGGGCGGTACGTGGGGAGAAAGATTAAGTTAACAGTGAACCTTGGGCAGTTGTCTTAGTTAGTTAGGTCACTTGGTGGAGTTGGGTGAGAGATGGGCGCCCATCTGCCTTCCTCACCTACCTACCTCCTTCTCTACCTCCTTCCCTCACCCACCTACCTCCCTCCCTCCCTCCCTCACCCACCTACCTCCCTCACTCACCTACCTCCTTCACCCACCTAGCTTCATCTTTTATTTCATCCAGGTAAGAAATTAAACCCTAATTAGCTTCTCTGGAATGAGTCAACCCTGCAGGTATTTGTCTCTGAGTTCAACATAAAATAATTATAATATTCTCAAGACGGAATATTTAAATTTTATCTCAACAGGACGAGAAATAATCGAGTCTTGGTGATAACATAAGTCGGTTTTATATCTATGAAGGATAACGTTCACTCTGTTGACTTTCGTTACATCAATGGTAATGGTGATGTTACGTAAAAAATTGTCTAGAGGTTAACCCGTATTTGATGAAAACACGGCCATTATAACCTGGTGGACCTACTGTAGACCCGTGTTGTGTTGGTGTTCTTTCAACCTCACGCACTAACACTGGTATCTCTCTTCTTCCTCCTTCACCGTCCTCCTCTTCCTGACGCTGACCTGTGACCTCCTCTTCCCTTCCTGACGCTTACCTGTGACCTCCTTCTCCTCCTCTTCCTGACGCTGACCTGTGACCTCCTCCCTTCCTGACGCTGACCTGTGATTTCCTCCTCCTCCCCTCCTGACGCTGACCTGTGACCTCCTCCTCCCTTCCTGACGCTGACCTGTGACCTCCTCCTCCTCCCCCTCCCTTCCTGACGCTGACCTGTGACCTCCTTCTCCTCCCCCTCCTGACGCTGACCTGTGACCTACCAGTGGTGACCGTCGCAGCACAAGAACCTGCCCTGTACCACCTCATTCACCTACTACAGGACCATTGCAGGAGAGGAATATATATTTTACAACATTGGAGACAACATTTACGCCACATACTTCCCTCCTAGCGCCACAGTCCTCAACACCAAAGGTTTCCCAGCTGTGTTTATCAATATTACCAGACTTTTGCATCTTTCCGGGACTGATAATAACGCGGTAAATACAGTTCAAGGCAAGAATCTCTGTGAAGCAAGTTGGTGAAATAATTGTCAACTGAATCATCAAAGGAAATTTCTCTTAAACCAATTACGAGGCTGTAACTGTCAACTACCTAATGAGGGTCATGTGAAGCTGTTGCCTGGCGTCCTGCTCACAGCTTAACGATCATTAACTCAACTAAGATTTTGAGTTGATATTTTAGCTAATTATTGTTTATTTATCTTCATATCATCTTCACAACTCTTAATTTACCGGAATGATGTTGGAAATATATAACTGATGATGAAACTAGAAAATTCGGGTTTGGATTTTTTTTTGTTACCGGCAGCAGTCAGGACTCGAACACGGGCCGAGCTGCCTCACCCTCCATGGTACTCAGGCAGAACTAATCCTCTTAATAACTCGGTACTCTAACTTGCTACTCTCGCAACACTCGTTCAGCTGCTCTAAGTTTAGCTCTTGAACAACTTGAGTATGTTTGTATACACTTAAAAGCTCCTCTTCTTATAAAGGTTTTTCGGGGCTGAGTACAATCTTTTTGGACTCACCTGACTACGTATTACTTAGGTAAATTTCTCTACCTTACAATAGACTCTCTGAGGTAGAAAGTAGATACACAAAGGTAATTCTGATGCAAACTGATAATCCTCCCGCTATTGGTCGAGATATATGCTCATTTGACCCATCTACCCACTGACGTCATCAACTAGTTACGACAGATCCTGGACACCAATTACGAGTGAGGTCCAGAGTTACCAACCCTCCCGAGTGCTTTAATATGTCCACGAGATGAAGAAATATTGAGAAAAATATAACCTAACCTAACCTAACCAACCCTCCCGAGTGCTTTAATATGTCCACGAGATGAAGAAATATCGAGAAAAATATAACCTAACCTAACCTAACCTAACCCAACCAACCTAACCTAACCTAACCTAACCTAACCAACCCTCCCGAGTGCTTTAATATGTCCACGAGATGAAGAAATATCGAGAAAAATATAACCTAACCTAACCATAGTGGAATATTGTTAGAAAAGACGGGAGAAAAAATACGTAGTTGTGTGTGAGAGATGCCCCCCCACCCCACCCCCTGCCTCGCCTCCGCCTCCTGCCCCCTCCAGCGAAGGCTTATTTAGCGGTTGAGAGGTAACTTTTATATTTGGTTGGGAGTCTCTACCCAACACCAGCATTTGTTAGTCTACTCCCAGTAAAAGCCTGCGAAGAAAGTTTGCTTGAAATTTCACGAACAATCCTTTTAACTACGCTATAAACAAAACATCAGAGAGGCTAAAAGCGTAAAGTAGAAAATCTTAGTTAGTGTACAACCATCCCTCACCAGCTCACCAAGCTCACCAACTACTAATACCACCACTACCACCAACTACTAATACCACCACTACCACCAACTACTAAATACCACCAATTACCACCAACTACTAATACCACCACTACCACCAACTAATAATACCACCATTACCACCAAACTACTACTACCATCATTACTGTCCACGATTATCTGTGTTTTTCCATTTCCACACACACACACACACACACACATACACACACACACACACACACACACACACACACACACACACACACACGTCCTTCGCCTCCTGCTGGGGATGATGTTGTTAATGCACAGAAGCCCCATTAGGTCTTGGCGCCTGAGGGAGAGTAGAAGGAAGGAAGGAAGGAAGAGGGGAGAGGGAGGAAGGAGGGAGGAGAGGGTATCCACTAATACAATATTTAATTTTGACGGCAATATTTACTTCCATCTCGTGTGTGTGTGTGGTGTGTGTGTGTGTGTGTGTGTGTGATATACAAACGACAACAAAACAACACTACCTTCCAATTTGATATGATATTTCCTTCCTTCCTTTCCCCTCAGAGATTGGCTGGTCATGAACATAGATCAGGTGAGTCACAAAGGTTCGGGTAGGTGGCGCTGAAAACAAACTATCGCAGGAAAAAATTGGTGCAGTGGGGAGGCGAACATCAACACTTGTCTTCAGTAATGTACAAATGCTTCACCCAACTCTTGGTGGGTCGAGGTTCTCTTGTTTATTTCTCATTAAGGGTTTGGTTAAATATAGGTTGTGTTAAATATATTTATCATTATTCTTATTATCGTTATTATTATCAATATTATCATTATTATTGTCATTATCCTTATTATTATCATTATAATCATTATTATTGTTATTATCATTATCGTTATTATTACCATTATCATCATTATCAGTATTATTATTTGTGGAAGCGCCTAGCCAAGGAGTGGGCCACCCTGAGTATGGGCCCGCCATGACTGGCCAAGCAGGGTATGGTTTACCCCGAGGCTTCCCCAGCTGTGAACCAGCCCTGTGCGAGTGGCCAAGCAAGGTGTACCACTCCGAGGCTGAGCCATATTTATGGTTAATTCACCTGTTAATTAGTGCTGTGTGTATGTTTAACATAAGCTATACATATATAAAACTATGCACGAAATTGTAGGTAATTTTCCGGCAAATAAAAATAATCAACACCATTTTCACCACCAGCCGTAGCGTGTGGGAGACAGAGAGAGAACATTTGTTTTCCTATTTGTGATAATCTTGTACTGTAGTGTATTATAGGGAGAGGTGGGAAGAGAGTGGTAGGGGGAGGTGCAGGGTAGAGTAGGGGGCAGGCTTGGAGAGGTGGGGTGGGGGTAGCAGGCTAGGAGGGAGGTGGAAGGGGTGAGGGGGTGGGGGGGGGTCGTTAATAGCTGGCAGGATCATCTTAAGTGATCGATGAATGGTGATCACCGAGGCAGATAACTACTCCACAAATATTACCTTATAAATATATTTTTTCTAATAAATGATCTCACTCAATGACGTTTTGTTTTTCTCCTCTTCCTTCTCTTCCATCTCTTCCTCCTCCTTCTCTTCCTCCTCTTCCTTCTCCTTCTCTTCCTTCTCCTTCTTTTCCTTCTTTTCTACTCACCCTTCTCCCCTTCCTCTCTTCCTTCTCCTGTACTTTTTATCTTCCCCCCTCCCCCTCTCTCCTCCTCCTCCTTCCTCCTCCTCCTTCCTCCTCCTCCTTCCCTCCTCCTCCCTCCTCTCCTCCCTCCTTCCCCTCCTCCTCCCTCCTCCTCCCCTCCTTCCCTCCTCAGTTAATTTAACCATGTATTCAGACTAAGAGATAAAGAGACATGATAACTTTCTACCGTCAGTAAATATTGTTTTGTTTAGCGTAAATAAGATGAACTTGGTGAACTGTGGTTTTAAAAGACCCAGGTGTGTATACTAAAATAATTATAGGGGATTATAGCCTTATAGGATAGACTATAGTTCATGGTTTATTGGGGAATTGGCGAGTTTCCTTAAATCACCAATAATGTTACTGGTGATTGTGGGTTATTGAATCACCAGGGGCTGGATGCTGGATTTGGGTGAAGGTCGAAGGTTTTAGTTAATTAATTACCTGTAAGTTAACCTTTCCCGTCCACACACACACACACACACACACACACACACACACACACACACACACAGGTACAATGTCAATTACTCCGTCATTTCATCAGGTACACGAGTCACCCAAGCCTCAGGTATATGTCGCCTTAATTAAGACATGGCACTAGTGACTCACCTGTGTGATGGAACCTACTCTTCAATCCTCTGTGATGTCACGAGTTGAAGTCACCTGTTCATTATGCTTTAATTATGTTCATTAGTCTTTAATTAATGACTTCTTAGTGTTAATATGGCTGTGTTTGGAGTATAAACATTTAGATAAATAATTCTGTTGCGGTGTCAGGTTGTTTTGTAGCTGGGTGAAGGTGAAGGTGTAATTGGGAAGTTATTTACTAATTAATGTATGGATAAGTCTCGTAAGTTACCTGTCTGTCTGTCTGTCTGTCTGTCTGTCTGTCCAACATCAGAAAACACGCGAAAACTTACAAGTAATGTTATAATGAAGATTACATCCCTTATAATGATTTTAAACACTTCAACATTATATTGTCATTATACCTGTTATAGATAAGGTATAATGTGTTACATATCATTTCAAAGGCCTAATATACCTGAGACTTATAATTAACATAGAATACAAACCCATGATATTAATGATAAAGAATTTAATTACGTATATGAATTAAAATTCTGTGATGGAGTTATTACAGGTGTGAGCCAGGTACAACAAGCCAATTTTACCTGTTGGTGACAAGTTGTTTTAAGGAGAAAAATAATGTATTGATATATTTTAAGTGATTTTGAGATGTATTATAAAGAAACTGGATAAATTATGATGTAATGTGATAAATTATGAAATATTGTTATCGTTCTGTACTAAACAATATGAATAGTTTCGATCGTGACTTAGTGTTTAGTGTTCGTTGAGATAATGTTGTGGTTTTGTTAGAGGTGTAACGTGTTGTGTCCTGAGGTTAAAAGGATGTTGTAGTTTTTGTAGGAATTTTTTTATCAAGATGTATCCTATTAGATGACCCCTTCAGATGATTCCCTACAATATGACCCCTACAAGACTACCCCTACAAGACGACCCTTACAAGACGACCCTTACAAGACGACCCTTACAAGACGACCCCCGCAAGACGACCCCCACAAGACGACCCCCGCAAGACGACCCCCGCAAGACGACCCCCGCAAGACGACCCCTGTGGCATTAATTCCCAAGACGACTCCTCATAAGACGACCCTCGTAAGACGACCCTGTAAGACGACTCCTAAGACGACCCCTTGCAAGACGACCCCTGCAAGACGACTCCCAGACGACCCCCACAAAACAGCCCCCCACAAGACGACCTCCCCAACAAATCGACCTCCCCCAAATCGACCCCAAGACGACCCCCACAAGACGACCCCCACAAGACGACCCCTACAAGACGACCCCTACAAGACGACCCTCTGCCTGGTGGTTCATCGCTCTCCAGACCTCAGTTGATAAGAGGTCCTTGTGTCACCGTGTACCCAGAGAGTCGCCTTACAGCTTAACGCTAATATAAAACCTCTCCATTGCTCACCTGTCTACGTCTCCCTGTCGGCGGTAGAGAGGAGCCTTGTGGGTGGTGTTGTGGGATGGGTTGTGGGGAGGAGTTATGGGTGTTATAGAGAAGGGATTGTGGGTGGTGTGGTTGTGTGGGGAGATGGTGTTGTGGGTGGTGTAGGGAGGGTTGTGGGAGATGTGTGTGTGTGGAGGGCCTGAGGGTGCCATAAATTGTCCACGTGCAGGTGAGTGTCTCGTCTGGGGCGGCACTGTCACACCTGGCTACACCTGATCTTAATTACTGCACCTTGTTTGTGAGGTGTTTTGTCGAGGCTCTCAACCCCCCTCCTCCCCCCCGACCCCTCTCAGCCATCTGGCCTGAGGGAGAGGGAGGGAGGAGTCCTTCCTTCGTTCCTTCCTTCTTTCCTTCCTCCCTCCCTCCCTCCCTCCCTCCCTCCCTTCCTTCCTTCCCTCTCCCTTCCTTCCTTCCTTCCTTCCTTCCTTCCTTCCTTCCTTCCTTCCTTCCTTCCTTCCCATCGTGAATATTCTCCAGTGTTGTCCTTCTTTTCACGCGCAATAACCAGGAAAGAAAGACGGGAAAATACTCCATCAAGACCATGGAAATAACCGGGTCTTTACTGCCCATTTCTCCTTTATTACGAAACTTCATGGTGCTGTGGGGAAAAAAGTGGAAATGGAGAAGAAAAAAAAGTAGCACTAAAGGCCAGGAAAATGAACACAACTTTTGGGAATTTTACCACAAAGTTCAGGAGGGAAATAGACCGCGGATGTGAGAGAAATAAAGTGATATAAAGTGATTTTTTTTTATTACGGATTTTTTCTTCTAAACTCGTGGTGGGGGGAAAAGGGGGAAAATACCCAGGGAAATATTATTATCCTCTCGTTATAAGGGAAATTTTCATCCCCTGTGAGGAAAATAAGAGGTTAATACATCACATCTATAAGGAAAAAATAATTTATTCTAGTTATTTTTCCTCTATACGTCAATGGGAAAAAGTCATTGAGGTAGGAAAATATTCGGGGAAAAATGTACATATTATTTTCCTCCTGTAGCATGGATAGGGAGGATATATACACCACACACAGCCGGGAAGAACAAGGAGACGTGAAGGATCGGCCGTCGTGTATTGTGCGGGAGGAGGAAGAAGAAAAACCTGGGTAATCTAGTGAGGGCTGTGACGGGAGGGTTGTTCATCACGCTACCGCCCTCATCGCATCCCCCCCCACCCCTTCACGCCCACACTTCTCCTCCCCCTCCACCTCTTCCTTCTTCTTCCTCCTTGTTTTCCTCTTCCTTTTTCTCTTCGTTCTTCTCTTCCTCCCCCTCATCTTCCTCCTCCTCCCCTTCCTCTTCCCCTTCCTCCTCCGCCTCCTACTCGTCCCTCCACGTCCTCCTGAGGTCTCCTGGCCCGTTGTCTCCAGGTTCTCTTGAGGTCTCCACGTCTTCTAATCTCGTGTCTCCAGGCCTTGTTGATCTCCGCTGACCCTACTGGTTATTCTACGTCTCTGCTCATGTCTAGGTCGTCTCTACTCATGTCTAGGTCGTCTCTGCTCATGTCTAGGTCGTCTCTGCTCATGTCTAGGGCTGCTGATGTGTGTTGTGGTCAGAGCAGTGTGTATCGAGTGTGTGTGTGTGTGTGTGTGTGTGTGTGTGTGTGTGTGTGAGGAGGTCATTCATTACTGAGAAGATACACACAAAAAAAACATTGATTTATTTGGGGAAAAAATCTAGAGAATTTATATATATTTTTTTTATACCCAAGAAAAATTATAAAGTTTAAAACCATCATTAAGGTTTATATATGACACAAAAGGGGGCATTTTTAAAGGGACAGTTTTAAAGGGAATATTTTTAAGGGATAATTTTAAAGGGGACATTTTTAAAGGGGAATTTTTAAAGGGAAAATTTTTAAAGGGACATTTTTAAAGGGACATTTTTAAAGGGGCATTTTTAAAGGGGACATTTTTAAAGGGGACATTTATATCTGAAAACACTGGAGGAGAACATTTACTCTTAGCTATAGACACGGGATGAGGTGGGAGGTGTGGAGTGTGGTGGAGGAGGTGGCACGCTATCACACTTTCCTTGTCCACTACACTGAGTCAACCCTGAAGACGTGTGGGTGAAGGATGGGCGGTGATGAGGGTGTGGGTGTAGGGTGTGGATGTGTAGACAGTGGGTGAGAGTGTAGGTGTAGGGTGTGGATGTGTAGACAGTGGGTGAGAGTGTAGGGTGTGGGGTGTGGATGTGTAGGCAGTGGGTGAGAGTGTAGGTGTAGGGTGTGGATGTGTTGACAGTGGGTGAGAGTGTAGGTGTAGGGTGTCTGGCGAGGTTAGTGACCCTGGCCACGTCAAGGTGTGGTGAGGCCCAACTGTAGGACCACCTGGGATATAGGTAAACATTCCTTATCCCGTCTCTGTGTCTTTTTTAATATAATACATCCGCTAAACGAAGTAATTCATCCCCACCCGTCGTTTGTGTTTACTGGGGCCAGAATTTTTAATACATGCACTAAGTAACCGGTGTGGTGAAGGGGGAGTACCTGGGGGAAAGGGGTGGGAGGAATGCCCTGGGGAAGAGAAACACCTGGAGGAGTCACAACGTCGCTAGCAGCAGAGGTAACAGAGCAGGTGTTACGTTCACCTGTCTGCCTACCTACCTCGGGTGCTGCGAACGGCTCTCTCTCTCTCTCTCTCTCTCTCTCTCTCTCTCTCTCTCTCTCTCTCTCTCTCTCTCTCTCTCTCTCTCTCTCTCTCTCTCTCTTGCTCCTCTCCATTTGCATTTCTCAAGAGGATAATCTTCATTATTCTCATTACTCAATCTACAGATATCTCGCCAAACCCAGAGAGGGATATAAACGCCGTTATGTAAATCTACTGCTCCCTCATACTGCTGCCTCATGCTGCTGCCTCACACCCTCATACTGCTGCCTCACACCCTCATACTACTGCTTCACACCCTCACACTGCCCCCTCACACTGCTCCCTCACACCCTCACACTGCTCCCTCACCCCCTCACACTACTGCCCACACTGCCCCTCCACACACTGCTCACACCCTCACACTGCTCCCTCACCCCTCCCACACTACTGCTTCCCACACCCCCCACACCCCCCCACACCCTCACACCCTCACACTGCCTCACTGCCCTCCCTCACACTGCTCCCTCACCCCTCCACACTGCTCCCTCACCCCCTCACACTATTTTCCCCCACACCTCCCTGCCCCTCACACTGCCTCACACCCCTCACCTGCTCCCTCACCCTCACACTGCTGCCTCACACCCCTCACTGCTTCACACCCTCACACTACTGCTTCCCCACACACTCACACTGCCCCCTCACACTGCTGCCTCACACACCCTCACACTCAATTTGTTCTCTCAGTAAAGATTATGATATTCTACGGCAACCTTCAACACTGCCATACCCGACCCCCGTCCTCCCCAGCACCGCTATGACGCACAGGACGATTATGAAGACAAGAGAAACAACATTCAAGGCTGAGGTGTTGAAATTGGACAAAGTGAGGACTGGCAGGGAGGTGTTATGGTGTTGTAGGGAGACTCACCTGTGTTGTAGGGAGACTCACCTGTGTTGTAGGGAGACTCACCTGTGTTGTAAAACCTTTGGGAGTCTCACCTGCTGAAGGCAATAACTCACATCTTAAAGACTTCTACCGGTCCTGCTATAGCGCCGCCCCACAAACTTTTAGGACGCGGGGTTTGGATTCTCAGAGCTTCGTATGTCGACTCTCTCTCTCTCTCTTTTGAGCCTTAACCACAAGAAGACGGGCCTTACCCACCAGGAGACGGGCCTTACCCACCAGGAGACGGGCCTTACCCACCAGGAGACGGGCCTTACCCACCAGGAGACGGGCCTTACCCACCAGGAGACGACCCTTAACCACCAGGAGACGACCCTTAACCACTAGGAGACGACCCTTAACCACTAGGAGACGACCCTTAACCACTAGGAGACGACCCTTAACCACTAGGAGACGACCCTTAACCACTAGGAGACGACCCTTAACCACCAGGCGACGACCCTTACCATTGACCAATTAGGTGGACAACGCCTCACGCCCACCCATCCATTACCACCCAAAATGACCGCACTCCCAGCAGTCATCTGGCGCAAGTAACAAGAAAATTAGGGTATAAATTTTTTGCGGCTAACTCATAAAGGTTAAACGGGCAATGTCGACGCTGTAACGAGGCCATTAAAGTCACCAGGTCGTTGTGGGGATAAGAGGAGGGGTGTGGGGGGAGGAGGAGTCAGCAGTAGCGGGGTGGGCAGGGAGAGAGATACCGGGAGGTGCAGGAAGAGTGACAACACCTGCCCATAGATTTCGTCTTAAATCCCTCAAGAAGAGACCAGGAGAGTGACATATGAAGCCAGAAGTTGAAGCTAGACGCCACAAGATACAGGAAGCCAATGATTGAAGCTAGAGGCCACGTAAATAATAAAATTCTGGGTTGGAGATATGGGGCGAACCTTCCGGGTAAAAGTCAGCTTCGGATAAATTCTGGAAAAAAAAAGCCAATGAATAGTCTTAGAGTGAAAGATTGAAACCAGAAGAGAAAGTTTGGGTGGTGGAAGGGAGGCAGTTTTACTAGCCAGAACCCGCCAGTGACACGCCGCACACTACACCTTCACGACACCAGCAGGAGTAAAAAAAAGTCTTTGGCTTTAACAAGATTCTGACGATTCTTTACCCCACGCTCGTCTCTGTAATGATGAAAGATAAGGAAGATCTTGTAGCGTTTTTTTATATGGTTGAAGGCTACGTCGATTTGAAAATAAACGGAGTAAGCTTAAAGAAAGAGACAGACAGACAGACAGACAGGAAAAGAATAGAGAAATACTGAAGGAGAGAGGGAGGAGGCCGAGGGAGTGCTTGTCAGGGGAGTGATGTAGCCACAGCGCCGGGGGATACCTCACCTTCAGGGCTCCTGCTGGTGGCTCTTGTACACTGCCAGTCTCCTCAGTTCAAAGTCGATATATTCTCTTCTCCAGCCAGCACTAACGCCTGAATTTTTCATATTTGGACTTTTGTGTGGAAGAATATACTGAAATATTTTACACAGACATGAAAACCAAAGTGATTCTTGATAACACGATCCTTCCTCACTGTTCTTGGGCTCGTTCTACACTTTATGGCGAAAAATTTGGCGAATTTATGATTGGATGAAATAAACGGAGTGGGGTGGGGTGGGTGTAAGAGTCATCAGATGAGGGTTAGCTGTATATAGTGTGGTGGTGGTGGTGGTGGTAGGGACGTACTGTGTGTGTGTCCTGAGGTGTATTGGTTCAGTGGCTGATGAATGTGTATGGAGCTCTCCACCTCAACCCTCCTAACCTTTTCCCTTCCTTCAATCCAAACATCACTGGCAGAAAATATGGTGTACAGGTCGACGACATTTTTCGATGGTCGAGATATTGGTTGACCAGTGCCAGAGAAGCAAGATTGATATTCCCTTTATGATACACCAAAGACGTTTCAGTGTACATATTCACCAAGAACTGAGTCCGTCACCCCGCTAGAAATATCCCAGAAGAGTTTAATATACAATTGTGAAAATGTGTAAAACGTTAGAAACATTTCACTAAATTTTCGTGAATCGTTAAACACAATTACGTTATAAGTGTGTCTTTGGTCATCTAATTAACCTAAAAAAAATTAAAAAGATAACACACCACAACAATGGTATAATGATCGTTAACACCACCTTATTACAGCTTAGTGCGTCTTCCCCAACCACTGTGCAGAAAACAACGCCCCACCCCCCCCCCCTCTCACATATCCCACAAGAACCAGTGATGAGATATAAAATAAATTATGAGTCTTGTTATGCCTCATCAACCCTCACGGTCTTAGAGGAAGTCGAAATTCTCAAGGACAATTGACTCACATATGACCCCCAACCACTACCACGAGACGACGCCATGTAAAAAACCCTTTCACTTGTGCGTTTACAGGGGCTCGTTCTGTAAACATTCCACAAATCATTATCATTGAGATATTTGTTTTAATGTTGTTTTGCTCTGATACCATAATATGTTTACTATTGCGAGTTTACTTCTGTCTAATGTAAACAAACACAGGGCTGCCACACTGCACAAAACCTACCGAGCCCCTGTAAACGCACTAGTGAAGGGGATTGTATATAACCCCAAGTCATAATATAAAAACAAAACAATATTGTTATACTCTATATGAAGAATTTTTTTTATAAAGTTGTATATATTTAATAACAAGAGGTGGTTGTTTATACAGAACTGATCGATTATATGGAGCATTAGAGTGTGGGAAGGAGGAGTGACACGCCTCTCTCTCTCTCTCTCTCTCTCTCTCTCTCTCTCTCTCTCTCTCTCTCTCTCTCTCAAGTTCTTCTTCCATCATAGATCATCTTACCCTAAGTCCCTTCTCCCCCCACCCCTTCTCCCTTTCCCGTTCTCTCCCTCTCTCTCCTCCCCTCTCTCTTCTCCCTTCTCTCCCTCCCATAATACCTCGGTCTTTAAGGGTGGAGGGAGTGGTGCTGCTGGGTGGAGGAAACTGCGGCCTGGTACTGGATGTGGGTGGAGAAGTACAGGAGGGGTGTGGAGAAGTACAGAACGGGTGTGGAGTGGTACAGGAGGGGTGTGGAGTGGTACAGGAGGGGTGTGGCGTGGTACAGGAGGGGTGTGGTGTGGTACAGGAGGGATGTGGCGTGGTACAGGGAGGGGTGTGGCGTGGTACAGGGGGTGTGGTGGTACAGGAGGGTGTGTGGCGTGGTACAGGAGGGTGTGGAGTGGTACAGGGAGGGGTGTGGAGTGGTACAGGGTGTGGCGTGGGAGGGTGTGGCGTGGTACAGAAGGGGTGTGGCGTGGTACAGGAGGGGTGTGGCGTGGTGCCATTTCTCTCGGCATTATCCTCACCTTTATCTCTCTCATGCACCTCCTCTCACTCTCTCACCATTATCTCTCACTCTCTCACCATTATCTCTCTCTCTCTCTCACCCATCATTATCTTTCACCCCCATCGTCTCTTGTGTCTCACACACACACACCTGCCCCCATTGTATCTTACCCCACCATTGATCCTGCAGGAAGGCTGTTGCGGCCCTTTCCTTCCTCCGTCCGTCCGTCTGTGACCTCCAGGAGCTTACCAGGCCTCACACACCTGGGGGAAGGAGGGAGGAGGAGGGGGATGAAGAGATGGGAGGAGCAAGAGGCATGTAGGAGGAATGGTAGGGCTATGGGAAGGGAGGGGGTGGTAGGTGTAGGGGGCGTGAGGATGGGAAAGGATGATGATGTAGGATGCGTGAGGGGAGAAGGAGGTGGGTGAAGAGGAGGTGGTGGGTGATGAGGAGGAAGAGGAGGTGGATGATTAATGTGGAAGAAAGAGGTGGATGAGGTGAGGAGGTTATCCTAACACACACACACACACACACACACACACACACACACACACACACACACACAATCTACTCCCAGCTTATACACTTTTTTTTTTTTTGCCTCAATTTACTGTGGGGGTTTTTTTACAATATTTTATCTTTAATATATTAACTTGAAAGAGATTGCTTTGCTCTTGGGATTTAAAAGTAATTGCCGCTGTTCTGGTAAGGCTGAGAAGAAGAGCATGAACACGAGTATGAAGAACAGCGAAAAGACGAACAAGAAGAAGGTGAACAAGAGGAAGAAACATCTTTTTTTTTTTTATCTTGGGGGGGGAAATTCAACCAAACTTATCTTGATTGGTCGACGAAGAACGGAAATTGTCGATGGAGTTCCCAAGCCAGATAAGTACAAGACTCTCGGGAATTGCCAGGAAAACAACCGGGGTTAATCGGGACAGAAGGGAATCACATTAAAGGAATGAACTCAGGGTGAATAGGGAAGAACAAGACTTTTCATGAGAACGACTTCAATTATCGGAGAACTTCAAGACACACTATCTAAAGGGGACGATGTCTTTCAGCAAGGTCACGAGAGGTCTCTATTGCTCCTTTAAGATACCCAATAATACACCTGTCATGTAAAGGTATTGGAGTAATTAGTCACTCGTACTTCAATATTGACTCGAGAACGTATAGGTGTCACGAACCTCTCAAGTGGTGCCCTTGAGAATCGACGCCCACGTTCAGTAGGTCAGTGGGGTGGTCAATGCTAACACCTGCAGCTGTTCTCCTGCAGCCAAGTGAGTGCAAGACAATCACCAACGCCTTCCTCGGAGTTTCACACGGAGACAATTAAGTATGTCAAGAGCTGCAGGGAGTCCCCCCACCTTCACCACCTTCCTCAGTAGAGCTCTCACGTCCTGCACCACTGTCAGTAGAGCTACCACGACCTGTACCACCGTCAGTAGAGCTCTTATGACCTGCAGTAGAGCTCCCACGACCTGCACCACTATCAGTAGAGCTCCCACGACCTGCATCACCGTCGGTAGAGCTACCCCGACCTGCACCACTACCAGTAAGGCTCCCACGACCTGCACCACTATCAGTAGAGCTCCCACGACCTGCATCACTATCAGTAGAGCTCCCACGACCTGACCTGCATCACTACAGTAGAGCTCCCGACCTGCAGTACTCTGCATCACTATCAGTAGAGCTCACCAGTAGAGCTCCCGACCTGCACCACTATCAGTAGAGCTCCCACCTGCACCACTGCGACCTGCATCACTATCAGTAGAGCTCCCACGACCTGCACCACTACCAGTAAGGCCCCGACCTGCACACTATCAGTAGAGCTCCCACGACCTGCACCACTACCAGTAAGGCTCGACCTGCACCGTTAGTAGAGCTCCGACCTACACCACTACAGTAGAGCAGCACCACTACCAAGCTCCCCCACCTGCACCACGTAAGACTCCTGACCTACACCACTACCAGTAGAGCTCCCCTGACCTGCACCACTACCAGTCTCCTCCGACCTGCACCACTACCAGTAAGGCTCCCAACCTGCACCACCGTTAGTAGAGCTCCCACGACCTGCATCACCATCAGTAGTCCCACGACCTGCACCACTACCAGTAAGGCGACCTGCACCACCGTTACTCCCACACACCACTACCAGTAGAGCTCCCACGACCTGCACCACGCCAGTAGAGCCCCCGACCTGCACCACTACCAGTAGAGCTCCCACGACCTGTATCGCTTTTATTAATGATTCAGAGGCGACCACCACACCCCAGGCCCGCCCTGACCGTCAGACCCATCCGAGAGAAGTTGAAGGACTGTCGAGTCATCGTCGGTGAGTCAATAAGAACACGTCTTTACGCTCCTGACGCCACCACGCCCCAGTTGACGTCACCACACCCCTGATTACGCCACCACGCCCCGATGACGCCACCACGCCCCTGATGGGCCACCACGCCCTTTAATGACGCCACCGCGCCCTTGATGACGCCACCACGCCCCGGATGACGCCACCACGCCCTGATGACGTCCACCACGCCCCGGATAACGCCACCACGCCCCTTGATGAGGCCACCTAGCCCAGGAGGACGTCACCACGCCCCTGAAGACGCCACCACGGCCTCAGATGGCATCACCACGCCCCGGATAACGCCACCACGCCCTCTGATGACGTCACCATGCCCTCTGATGACGTCGCCTCGCCCTCTGATGACGCCATTACTTCCCCTAATGATGTCAACCTCCTTGATGACGTCACTACTCCCCCGACTTCACCACGTCCCGGACACCTTCATCTAAACAGGTCTTTGTCTTCCTGCGAGTCAATCATGAACCAACAATATCATCACCGAGGAGAAACAATACAAATTATTATCAAGGTTGTGTCGCCCCCAGCACCCCCCCAACCCCCAGCCCCCAACTCCCAGCCCCCTACCTCCAGCCCCCAACTCCAGTTTCTCCCACCTCCAACCCTCCCCCACCAACCCTCCCCCACCAACCCCTCCAGCCACCAACCCCTCCAGCCCTGACCCCTCCAGCCCCTGACCCCCAGCCCCTCCTCCTCCTCCCTTGACACTGTTGCTCACCATCTTGAAAACAGCCCCAAACTTGTCCATTGCTTCAAGTCAAATTGAAAATAAAAGAAGAGGAGAAAATTAAAAACATTTTTCTTTTTGAGAACATTATGCTGATTATCCTGTTTGGGACGTGATGGAGGGAGAGCTGTCATAGGTTGTAGAATGGGGGGGGGGGTATACTGAGAGATGAGAGAAAGAGACAGAGAAAACATAAACAATAATGAGAGATGAAAGAGAATGACAGAGAGAGGAAGTGTAAGAGAAGTAACAAGGGAAAGAACCCTATCTCCCTCCCTTCCACTGCCCTCCCTCCTCCCTCCTCCCTCCCTCCTCCTCCTCCCCTTCCCACTGCCGCAGCCCTCACAGACGATAGCATCTCATTACATCTGTTATCAAGAGTCAACAAAAGTGTTCCTCTGATCTGCTCATTATGTCTCCAGTACCTTCCATTAGATGCTGGGTCAAAAAAAAAAAAAACGATCGTGTTGTGTCGCAGTTCTCTCTAGTACGTGTCCGTGTTTCACCTCTGTATATCCGTGTTTCACTTGTATATCCGTGTTTCACCGCTGTATATCCGTGTTTTCACCCTCTTGTATATCCGTGTTTCTGTTCCTCTGTATATCCGTGTTTCACCTCTGTATATCCGTGTTTCACCTCTCTATAGCCGTGTTTCACCTCTGTATATCCGTGTTTCACCTCTGTATATCCGTAGCCAATTTTTATATCCGTGTTTCAATTCTGTATATATCCGTGTTTCAATTCTATAGCCGTGTTTCACCTCTGTATATCCGTGTTTCACCTCTTGTATATCCGTGTTTCAATTTCTATAGCCGTGTTTCAATTCTCTGTATATCCGTGTTTCACCTCTGTATATCCGTGTTTCACCTCTGTATATCCGTGTTTCACCGCTGTATATCCGTGTTTCACCTCTGTATAGCCGTGTTTCACCTCTGTATATCCGTGTTTCACCTCTATAGCCGTGTTTCACCTCTGTATATCCGTGTTTCACCTCTATAGCCGTGTTTCACCTCTGTATATAACGCTACTGACCATCCTTGACACTATGATCGTGGATTGAGCATTACCCCCTCATCAACACTCTCTGTTTACCTTGAGTCTCAGAGCTGTCCGTGTGGTGTCCCTTTACAAACACACGTGACACAAACCTTCATGGCAGGTATATTGTCTTTGTTATTTTCTGTCATTCCTACTGGTCATGGATTCTGTGTTTGTCTTTGTTAGAGAGAGAGAGAGAGAGAGATGGGGGAGAGAAAGACACAGACAAAAGGAGAAAGATAGATGGAAAGGGAGAAAAAGAGACCTGAAGAGTGAGAGGAAGAACTGTGGACTGTAAGTAAAGATAGAGAGAGGAGGAAAATATATATATATAATGGTAATACAGACAGACAAGGTTCTAGGTAAGTAGGAAGATCGATTCTGGCCGACAAGAACAATATTTCCACTGATGTTTGTTTTCCAGAACGAAGAGAATATTTTCCAACTTTTGCCGGGTAAAAAATTTGACTTCATTTTTTTTTGTGGACCGGTTCTATTGTTGGCGTATTAATTATTGCTTGAGGGAGAAGTGCACGTTGAGGTTTAGTGGTTGTCGCACATTCTCTCTCTCTCTCTCTCTCTCTCTCTCTCTCTCTCTCTCTCTCTCTCATGGCCGAGAACCCACCACCATCGTCGTGTTTATGGGTTTTTACCATCCTGAAATTTCACTCTCCCCTCACACCACCCTCCCCTTCCACATTAATCTCCTCCCCTTACACAACAGACTCTTCCTTCTCTCCTCCTCCCACGACTCCTCCCCTCCCAACATCAAGCTCTATGTAGACCACCAGGGAAGATAAACCCTCCGTGTCCATTGTCCACGCAGGCTGCCACTTTAGGAAGGCTAACTGTGTCAACGAAACTGAAATTCCATCCTCTACGACACACAAACCCCACACCCCCCACACCCCACACCTTTTTTATACAATCTGAGGGGGGTATATATAGTGTTATCCTTGTCTATCCGTCTGTCTGTTATTTGATCATTACGAAATGTTTATTAATCAAGTATAGTAAATTGTTTTGTGTGATTGATATTAAACGTTTGGTAATGATATAATATTTTTTATACGTTTTTGCTACAAGTGGATAGATTTTGTTTACATTTTAGGCTATGGTGGATTTTTTACGTAGGTTGAGAGTATTCCATCGGTTTCCACGGTGTTAATGAGCGCGCTTCATGAAGGCTGTTCTCTGGCCCTGTTTCTGCTTGTGGGTAGCGGTGGGGACACACTAGGTAGCATCTAGACACACTATAGCACATCACCACTACTACCATCACTTGCATCTCTACGAACTCAAGTCTCACTACCACTACCACCACTCTCACCACTACCACTACCCAACACTCTCCACCACTACCACCACCCAACACTCACCACTACCACTGCCACGACCCAACACTCCTCACCACCTCACCACCACCACCTCAATCACCACCTCACCACTACCACTACCACTACTCAACACTCTCACCACTACCATCACAATTGCACCCAACACTCTCACCTCACTACTACTACTACCACCTCAAACACCTCCTCACTGATCACCACTACCACCACCCATCACTCTCACCACTACCACCACCCAACACTCTCACCACTACCACCACCCAACACTCTCACCACTACCACTACCCAACACTCTCACCACTACCACTACCACCACCCAACACTCACCACCACTACCACCACCCCTCACCACCACAACACTGATCTAGGGGAGGGTTATAACACTCATACTTATGTTGTAATGTTTGTTGTTGTTATGTTATTACTAAGCTTCAACAACTGAGGTCTTTAGAGGCGTTGTTAAGTTAGTTATTACACTTGTCCACCAACAGTTATGAAGGATAGAGGTTTGATGTTGTAAGGGTATTTGTTTGTTTGTTTGTGTGGATGAGTGTTTTTGTTTGCTTGTAATAATAATAATAATAATAATAATAATAATAATAATAATTAACGGTTTATTGAAAAAGTTCTGCATCCCGAAGGCTGAAAATATACATTGGACATAAATGAATTATTACATAAATTGGTGGTTTAACAAAAGCCTTCATTAGAGAAAGGTAAAGGAACATACAGTGAACATACAGATTAATGTAGGTGTTGAACAGCAAACACGTAGTGTAGTAACTCCCTCCCAGATGGTGTTAGGAGGGGCCTCACGTGGTATAGTAATTCCCTCACAGATGGTGTTAGGAGGGACCTCACGTGGTGTAGTAATTTCCTCACAGATGGTGTTAGGAGGGACCTCGCGTGGTGTAGTAATTCCCTCACAGATGGTGTTATGAGGGGCCTCACGTGGTGTAGTAATTCCCTCACAGATGGTGTTATATGAGTGAGGTGTGGTCCCAGGCCTTCCTATCGTAGACGGATTAACACATCGCTGGTTGTTGTTGGGTCTCACGGGCGTAAGTGCGTGTGTGTATGTGTAAATTTTTAGTGAAATAATTTATGGATTTGGGGTTATGTGTGCCGCCCAGGCCCTATTAAGCTGGGTGGCTGTCTTCTCCAGTGCCGCCCACAGTGTGCCAGGTCACCCACCCACTCCAGCACCGCCCACAGAGTGCCAGGCCACCCACCCACTCCAGCGCCGCCCACAGTGTGCCAGGCTCACCCACCCACTCCAGCACCGCCCACAGAGTGCCAGGCCACCCACCCACTCCAGCACCGCCCACAGAGTGCCAGGCCACCCACCCACTCCAGCGCCGCCCACAGTGTACCAGGCCACCCACCCACTCCAGCGCCGCCCACAGTGTACCAGGCCACCCACCCACTCCAGCGCCGCCCACAGTGTGCCAGGCCACCCACCCTCGTTAGGCTGGCTGGCCGCCCTCTCCAGCGCCGCCCACCTCTTCTCGTCAACCTTTGTCTTACTGTAATAAAAATTGGGAGAAGGTAATGGTGGCAGAGGAGGGAGACACTGCAACGAGGAAGGGGAGAAGAGGGAGACGAGGGGAGGAGAGGGAGACGAGAGGAGGAGGAGCAGAGGGAGACGAGGAGGATGAGGAGCAGAGGGGAGATGAGAGGATGAGGGCAGAGGGAGACGAGAGGAGGAGGAGGAGAGGGAGACGAGAGGAGGAGGAGGGAGAGGGAGACGAGAGGGGATGAGGAGCAGAGGGAGACGAGAGGATGAGGAGCAGAGGGAGACAGGGAGGAGGAGGAGGAGAGGGAGAGACGAGAGGATGAGGAGAGCAGAGGGAGATGAGAGGGATGAGGAGTAGGAGGAAGACGAGAGGAGGAGGAGGAGAGGGAGATGAGAGGGAGAGAGGGAGAGGGGAGATGAGAGAGGGAGGGAGGGAGGAGTAGGGAGGGAGATGAGAGGGAGGGAGGGGAGTAGAGGGGAGATGAGAGGAGGAGGAGGAGTAGAGGGAGATGAGAGGGGAGGAGGAGGGAGCAGAGGGAGATGAGAGGAGGAGAGCAGAGGGAAGATGAGAGGAGGGAGGGAGGGAGCAGGGGGAGGGGAGATGAGAGGGAGGAGGAGCAGAGGGGAGATGAGAGAGGAGGAGCAGGAGGGGAGATGAGAGGGAGGAGGAGCAGAGGGAGATGAGAGGAGGAGGGGAGCAGAGGGGAGATGGGAGAGAGTAGAGGGGAGATGAGAGGAGGAGGAGTAGAGGGGAGATGAGAGGAGGAGGGAGCAGAGGGGAGATGAGAGGAGGAGGGCAGAGGGGAGATGAGGAGGAGGAGCAGAGGGGAGACGAGAGGGAGGAGGAGGAGCAGAGGGAGATGAGAGAGGGGAGGAGGAGTAGAGGGAGATGAGAGGAGGAGGAGCAGAGGGAGACGAGAGGATGAGGGAGCAGGGAGGGAGATGAGAGGAGGAGGAGGAGCAGGGAGGGAGACGAGAGGAGGAGGAGGAGCAGAGGGGAGACGAGAGGGAGGAGGAGGAGCAGAGGGGAGGATGAGAGGGAGGAGGAGCAGAGGGAGACGAAAGGAGGAAGAGGAAGTTGAGAAGAATATGAGAGAGACAAGAGGAGAGAGGCAAAGGAGGAGGAGGAGGAAGGGGGAAGAAGAGGAGAGAGAATGAGGAAATATTCTTCAGAAAAAGTTTGGAGGAACAGGGAAGAGAGTTGGTTAAGGAGAGGTCAGGAGGAGGAGGAGGAGGAGGGAAAATTAGGAAGAGTAGGAGGCAGAGGAAGGAGGACTGAAGAGTGTTTGAGGGGAGTAGGAGGAGGAAGAGGAGGAGGTAAATGAGGTGCTAGTGGGGAGGAGGAGGGGGAAGAAGAGGAGGAAGATGAGGAGGAGGAGGAGGAGTCGAGGTATAGACCATGTGGGGGTGTGGGTGGAGTTTGGATGATGTGGGTGGATGGATGGGTGGGTGGGTGGGCTCCTCAGAACACCACCCACCCACACTGAAGCCGAAAGTTTTATTGTAAATTGAACACACGACCTCTCTCTCTCTCTCTCTCTCTCTCTCTCTCTCTCTCTCTCTCTCTCTCAAGGAGGAACACTTCGAAGAGACTCACACCATCAGGAAGCTCTCAGGAGGTGGTCACACACACACACACACACACACACACACACACACACACTCACTATAAACAGATCGTGTGAAGGAATATGATAGTCTCGTTAGTGTTGTTAGTCTTGTCTGTCTCTTCCTTAGCTCCTGTCAACACGACCCAGTTTATACCCTACCACCTGACTGTCCTCTCAAGATAACCTCTAACCTAACCTGACCTAACCTGATCTGACCTAACCTAACCTAACCTATACACTTCTAACCTGACCTGACCTGACCTGACCTGAACTAACCTAACCTACACACGTCTTACCTAACCTAACCTTACTTGACCTGACCTAACCTAACCAAACCTTACCTAACCTAACCTAACCTGACCTGACCTGACCTGACCTTACCTAATCAAACCTTACCTAACCTAACTTAACTTAACTTGACCTGACCTGACCTAACCAAACCAAACCAAACCTAACCTGACCTGACCTGACCTGACCTGACCCGACCCGACCCTAACCTCCAACACACATACAACTGGGTGAATGTCTGAACGCTCACATTAAAAACAATCCCAAGTCATTTATTCCAAGGATTTACGTTAACCTTCGCGCCTCGTTCACTTTAGGTAGTAAACCCTTAATGGCGAACGTACAGAAAGGTTACATTCGTGACCTGTGATTACATTGTTTTGTTCATATATCTTTAGAACTTGTCTCGTTCACGTCCCGGGATGATGCCAATATTCGGATGGCACAACTCTGACGGAGGTATTAATGCAGGTGACGTGTAGAGCCAGATGTAAACATGTGGGTGAGGTGTGTAGACCAGGTGTGTGTGTGTGTGTGTGTGTGTGTGTGTGTAAAGAAGATGGCAAGGCTCGAGGGTGTGTTTACGTACCTGCCTCACACAACACACCTATAATTAAACAAACACATCCTGACAGAGAGCGACGGATACCGGACATGGGTGTAGAGAAACTGTGATACTGAGAGAAACATTAAAATCGGGAGTATAAAATCGGTAACTTTAAATCTCAATTTTAGTCCAGTAAAATCGAGCATTTTCAGCCCAAACTCACCCCATGAGGCTCTGAGGAGCTTAACCCATGTTGAGGTAATGGTTCTCTCTCTCTCTCTCTCTCTCTCTCTCTCTCTCTCTCTCTCTCTCTCTCTCTCTCTCTCTCTCTCTCACCTCCGGGGAATGATAATCGTCTTTTACTTTTGGGGAAAATAAAATAGAATTAGTAAAGAATAATTTAACACAAATTGAAAACTCAAAATATCTGTTTTTCCGTGATTTTAATTATCATTAAGCGTGCCAAGAGGGGGAGGGGAGGAGGGGGAGAGGAGAGGGGTGAGGGTTCCGAAATGTTAATTGCTTGTTGTTTCAGTTTTCCGATACAAAACATTAAGGAAATATCTCGGTAATTCACTGTATTACCTGAGTACTGAGGGGGCGGCACACACACGGTATAGTGAGGTCCAATCGGGATGACCTCAGTTCTGTTATCCATTGACAAAACTTTAATGTTGATGATTATTGTAAATTTCAATGACTTTTTGTGTATAATGGTGACCCCGTGAACTGGTGTATAAGGGTGGTGGGTGACAGAGAGAGAGAGAGAGAGAGAGAGAGAGAGAGAGTGGTGGGTGACAGAGAGAGAGAGACAAGGTGGTGGGTGACAGACAGAGAGATGAGACAGGTACATCGCCAACTTTGTCTGTGTGTGAACTTGTCTAGGTGTGTCACAAGCTGGTGGTCAGTCACTGTTGGTTTGTGGTGACTCGTACTAGTTCTCAGCCACACACATATACCTACATCTACACCTACACCTGACTGATACATATGCAAATAGTGTGTGAGTCACGGTTATACAGTTATAATTGACTGTTAACACACAAACAGTTACCACCCCCCTTCCTTCCTGCCCACTCACGTACCATAACCATTGATAGGTATAATCTTATCTCTACTACTACTACTACTACTACTACTACTACTACTACTACTACTACTACTACTACTACTACGTGGCCTCCAGCCTCCCCCAATAGCCACACCTTCGCCACCATTTATTTACCTTAATATTAAATATCCTAATACATAAGCAACTATCCTATCTGTGTTAAATTAGTTGAGCCGCAGATCGATGCGGCATTCGGTGACTGTAGCCTCATAGTCGATATCTGCAGCAGTTGACGGAGTAGGGGCAGAAGCTCTCGTTCCCCTGAGGCAGAGCAAAGCCGACCGAAGGAGAGAGAAGGACAGTCGACATCTCATCCAGGCTGTGACATAACTTCTGGGCTGCTGCTTCTGTTCGGAGATCAGCTCCGCGAGTCTGGCGTAGAAACATCTTGCGCTTGGGCCCATCCCACCAGAGGTTGTGAACACTAGCGGAGTGAAGCTGCCTTGATCGACATTTTGAATTCTCTCCCCATATGCCCTTCTCTTGTCGTTCTCGTTCCTCCTATGTGCAGCATCGAGAGCTAGGTTACGGTGACAAACGGCCATGGGATCAAAAATCCTGATGTCGAAGAAGGCTCGCTGTCCCCGCGTCCAGAATCCTCGAGCACTGACGTCCACACGGGCTTCGTTAGATGTGTTTGAAGTCCTGTGTTGGAGGATCTCGCCATCCAGTGGAAGGAGGGTCGGTTCTACCATGACGTCCCGGCAGGTTTCCTTCAACATATTTGCTGTGAGATCCCTTACCTCGTCATGCCTCATGCATATGAAGCCCCCCTTCTTGCAAACCATGGCGTGATCGCCATCATAGGAATAGCCACACACGCATTGGGAGGGCAAACCATCTACTGGCCAACCGTACCTTAGAGCAATGGCATCTGTAAATTCTTGTTTGTTAAGGCTGAAACCATTTGCCCTTATCGGTAACGTAGTTAACCAGTTCGAGGCGCCCACCTCCTGCGCTATAGCTACTTTTTTTGTCAAATTTTCTGGAACCTGCAGCAATAGTTGCTGCAACATGTCATTTTGGCAGTGCTGCCGATCTGTTGTAATGGATCTACGGATCTTATTAACTTCGCTGGTGTCCACTTCCCCTGTTGCATTCTGGGCTATTATGTGGTCAGTGAGGGCTGCCGTGAGCTTAAGTGAATTTTGATGTTCAGAGTCAGCTACCTACTACTACTACTACTACTACTACTACTACTACTACTACTACTACTCTTAACAGCCTCGTTTAACTTGTCTTCACTTTCCCGAGTCAATAAGCTGGTGGTCCCTGGGCGTGGTGGTTGGGACGTGGGCGTGGTAGTGGTGGTATCGTAGATATGGTGGTTGTGGCGTGTACGTGGGCGTGGTGGCGTGTACGTGGGCATGGTGGCGTGTACATAGTGATGGTAGCGTGTAGATTCTTCTTACAAGAGCTGAGTGTTTTTTCCTGAGCGTCCTGAGAGGATTGTTGTGTTTAAACTCTCTTCATTAATGGACAGATTATCGACCACACACGGGGGCCTACCTGGCTCTACCTGGCTGTGAGACTGACCCCTTACCTGGCTCTACCTGGCTGTGAGACTGACCCCTTACCTGGCTCTACCTGGCTGTGAGACTGACCCCTTACCTGGCTCTACCTGGCTGTGAGACTGACCCCTTACCTGGCTCTACCTGGCTGTGAAACTGACCTTTACCTGGCTGTACCTGGCTGTGAAACTAACCCTTACCTGGATGTACCTGGCTGTGGGACTGACCCTTTACCTGGCTGTACCTGGCTGTGAAAGTAACCCTCGTAAGGTTATATGCTGGCCTGTTAATGATGTAAATACACTTCCAAAGTCTCTACGTCGGGTATTTAACACTCACCTGTGGAAGGAATTTACCTGTGCTCCCGTCGTCTTAACTCCCTACTTAACACCTGCCGTAGAGGAGAGACATATACACTGTTGGAACCTCGGGATTAACACCATCTGTAATCCACCACACTGTATACATAGCACCTCTTAACTCGTCTCACCTCCTCCTCCTCCCTATCAAAACATCGCCACTTATTCCTTAATCTTGTGTGTTTCTCATCTCTAACATGTGTCTCATCGTAATGTTATCTCTCTCTTCACCTTCTCTCCTTCTCTCACTACAGCTGCTTTATCTATCTCCTTTATTCGTTAGTGTCTCGGTATCTTATTCATACTTCTCTTCATTGTCTCTACACACGCCTTCGCTTAACCATTTGTGATGTCCGATTATCTCCTTACGATTGTGCTTGTGTCTCTCCTTATCTCCATACCTCTTGTGTCTCTCCTTCATCTTCTACACCACAGTCGCTGCCTCCCAGACCTCCCATGAATCATCGCTGCCGAACAAATTGAATAAGTGAGTTACCTACTTTATACCCGGCGGTCTTCACGGTGACGTTAGTAATGTGAGGAATAATAGAGACCGCAGGAGGGCGTGTACACACTCATGATACACTGCTAGACTTTCTTCCTCCTCCTCCTCCTCTCTTCTTCCTCCTCCTCCCCTCTTCTCACGCCCCAACAAGAAGATCATTACATATTTGCAGTAAGTATCTGGAAGGTTCTCGAGGCTGGGATTAACGCCCTCCCAACACACTCTCAGAATGTAGTTTGTGTCGACGTGCATTCCCCAGGACTACCAGAGTGCCGGGCATCTCGTCCCCCGCCGCTGCTGTAGCCAACACAACCGCTCTCTCTCTTCCCGGGTTTCTCACTGCTTCTATGAGTGTTTCGGGCTGGACTAAAAGCTACTTTGACTAAAATTACGAACTGAAGGTGTTGTGTAAACAAGGGTAAGACCTCTCCTGGGAACTCCACGCAAATGTATGAACTTAGATAAATTCTACACAAAAAATAAAAGGAAATTATATAAGCTATTGTTTTGCACACAGTGGCTCGGAAGGTAAGGTTGTTATTGTAAATGGTGGAGCTGAGAGAACGACCATATTGGAGCATTTTATACCAGATACTGCCAGTGTTATTATTTTATACCAGATGTTGCCAGTGTTACTATACCTCCGTGAATGCAACTTAACACTGTTCTTATTTTTATTATATAACTGTTTAATGTTTCCCAGTATAAACCAAGACACTTGTTTACATACTGTACTGGTGTGGGAGGTTTTGGGGACTGAAGGAGTGTAATTGGGTTCTTACAGGTACGTGATGCTAGAACAGAAGAACAGGTAATAATAACTCGTGTTCTTACAGGTACCTGGTGCTTGAACACGTCTCTGGTGGGGAGCTCTTCGACTACCTCGTCAAGAAGGGCAGATTAACGCCAAAGGAGGCGCGCAGATTCTTCAGACAAATTATATCAGCCTTAGATTTTTGTCATAGTCATTCTATATGGTGAGTACTGTGTGTGTGTGTGTGTGTGTGTGTGTGTGTGTGTGTGTGTGTGTGTGTGCCACTGGTCATTAGCTATCCCCCTAACACACTCCCGCCGACCGTCCACAACTTAAGAATATATTTTTAAAAAAATAAAAAATCCCTAGCAGCCGTTTCATCCCCCCACAGCCACAGAGTTGATGGTGTAGTAAATATGACCCATATTGTTGACTCTCGCTCCCAGTGGCGCCAGACACACACTAAGATGGCACATATGCCCACAATTTTATTCTACACTGTTGACTGAGTATATACGTGGTGAGGCTTACTGAGGCTTAAATACATCAGGAGTTATCATCATCCCTCATCAGTGAAAGAAAAAAAATGAATTTACAAAAGAGGAAGTTTAGGAAATTCTTAAATCATACTGCTAAAGGTTCCCAGGTCTGAGAGGTGACAAGTCCACGCCTGTGACCTGGACGGTGGTGCATCTCAGCACTGCCACTCACACATCTCAAGCTGGAAGACCTTTGTGCCTCAGGTTTGATATTTTCCACTACAAAGACCTGAAGACTCTTCTTATCCGACGTCTGGATATTCTTACTGCCAAGAGCTTGACATTCTGCAGGAACAAAAACTTAACCATCTTGAGTCTTGCACATGATAGGTCTTAAAACTCTTATGATTTGAACAGTTTTCCAGTATTAAAAACACGGTGCTTCACTCACTGACTTCTAGAAACTTTTTTTATCAATAATCTGGAAACACAGTTTGTGGAAAGTTTGTTATCAAAGCGTTGGTAACTTATGATGACTGAGGCTGACTTGTGACCCCCCACACGTCACCAGACCTGAGACTGAAGAGTGTGCACTACACTACGTCTCAAGTCTGGCAACTTTAACGTCCCAAGTCTGGCAACTCCCATTTCAGAGATCTAAATACTAACTTGGTTGAGCGTGTAGAGCCTCCCACATCCTTTGTCCGCAGCCTCTCACATCCTAAGTCTGGAAGCTATGACACCCTGACGCGGGAAGGTCTTACTTACAAAACCTGGAATACCCCAGATCCTAAGTCCGGATAATCTGATACCCAAAAGCTGGATTCTCACTTAGGTCCAAAGTTGGGAAACCTCCTCCATCCTAAATTTATAACCCCTTACGTCCTAAATCAGGAAGATCCCTCATCGTAACTCTGGAGACTCCGATGGCTAAGGGCTGGCTACTCTCACTCCTCAAGATTGGAAACCTGAACTCGTGAGGTGTGGAGGCTGCCAGGCGCTGGGAGAACTTGGCAGGGTGCCGCATCCCCCGCGAGACCAGACACGGTGACGTACCTAACATCCGTGTACCAGTGTTATCACCACGTGCCCCGGGGAGGGTCCATGACGTGTTATTGGACTCGCATACCCTAAATATTATGTACCGCCCCGCTCAACTGTATACCCTAGGGGCTGCACTAAGTTGTATAAATTATTCTTGTTTTAAAAAGCAGATCACATATAAAAATTTTGTCAAACACGTAATGAATTATCGATATTTCGTAAATGTTTGATAAATTATTTGACGAACATATATTCTGTTTTTCGACGGTTGATGTAACACTAAACAGACAATGTTTTCCTGGGATCACCTGAAGAATCTCCACCCCAGCTTATTTTATCAAAAGGTCAACCACCCTAACGCTAGCTTAACCTAACCTAACCTCATCCCCCAATATCTAATTACTAACTAACATTATTGTGATTATGACGTCATCAGTGTTTTGCTCTTTCCAGTACAAAAGATCATGTAAGAAACTCCCGTCAACTGAGTAAAATCGTCTGGTGTTAGTCAGAATAAAGACGCTTAGGGATACTTAGCTCTCTAAAGGGTTAAGCTTCGGGACTATTGGATTCAAACCAGAGACTTTATCGTGTGTCAGCGAGACTCATGACTACAGACAGACAGACAGGAATGACGATGCAATTATTTATGTCCTCTCCTCAACTTTTCAATTTGAAAGAATTTTAGGAATTAATGAAAACCAGAATGTGCGTGCGTGAGTCCTTCCGTCTGTCTGTCTGTCTGTCTGTCTGGAGATGAATGGTAACGATAGCACATTAAGTGATGAGGATAACGAAGTGAATGGTGAGGAGAGTGAGGAGAGAAGAAGGAGCAGTATTGACAGATTGCCAGGAGGAGGAGGAGTCACCACCACCATTAACGCACCGACGCCAGCCTTTTAGCTCACACTGGCGTTGGATCATACCTCACAGGCGTTCGTAAGGATGGCTTAAGTAATATAGAGTTGATGATAAGTGGAGTCGCCTTGAGATTCACTTAATGATATGTTGTTGATGGAATGGATAGAGGGGTTTGATAAGAAGGGGGGAAGGGGTGTGTAGGGGGAAGGGGTGGAGGGGAAGGGGGTGTGGAGGGGGAAGGGGTGTGGAGGTGGGGAAGAGGGTGTGGAGGGGGAAGGGTGTGGAGGGGGGAAGGGGGTGTGTAGGAGGGAAGGGGTGTGTAGGGGAAGGGTGTGGAGGGGGAAGGGGGTGGAGGGGGAAGGTGGAGGGGGGAAGGGGTAGAGGGGGAAGGGGGTGGAGGGGAAGGGGTGTGTGTGTAGGGGAAGGGTGGAGGGGGGAAGGGGTGTGTGAGTGAAGGACTGTGAAGGGAAGGGGGTGAGGGTGTGATTGAGGGAATGTGAAAGGAGGGAAGGAAGGGAAGGATTGAGAGTTTGGGAGGGAGGGAGGGACTGTGAAGGAAGGGAAGGTAGTTTCAGGGTGTCTAATCTTCAGGTAATCTCTGAGTACCGACGAATACAACGATACTCGGAGACTGAGAGATGTGGCAGCGTCAGGAAGAAGAGACCCGAGGCTTAGGGGGGGGGGATAGAGGAGGGTTGTGGTAATGCTTATAAAATTTCAAGAGCTGATTGACTGGTCTGTAAATGGAGAAAAGGTAGAAACTTGGTGGTTAGGGGTGGGTGATGGGGGACAGGTGGTGAGGGTGGGTGATGGGGGGGACAGGTGGTGAGGGTGGGTGATGGGGCAGGTGGTGAGGGTGGGTGATGGGGGGACAGGTGGTGAGGGTGGGGTGATGGGACAGGTGGTGAGGGTGGGTGATGGAGAATAGGGGATGAATATGATTGTGTGAATGGTGACAGTCTTGATAGTTATATAAAAAAATGTGATTATTATGATGGTGGTTATAATACCGATGATGATGAAGGCAGCCCTACATCACAACATGAAGACAGCCCTACCACACAACACAGCTGATGAAGGCAACCCCGCCACACATCACAGCTAATGAAGGCAGCCACACATCACATGAGTGGTGTGGTGCTGGCAGTGACTCAGACGCCGCCACCCTGAGCTGCGTGCTGGAACAAGGCCAACATCACCATTCCAGTAACGAAAACTGTAAATTCCCTCGACTTGAGACAGCTACCCCACCTAATTTTTCTCCCCAACTTGTTCTCGGGAATTTAGGCCCCTGATCTTTGGGGAGGTATTTTTTTTATTGGTGGGAGGGAGTATTAGCTTGCTGGTTCCTCTGTTATTAAGGTGAGGCGCTGATGGGAAGTAAACACAACAGGTGAACCACTTTGTGACGCTAGTAACCTTAGTTTGGGAGTGTTGGGTTGAAGTGAAGTATATATTATAACTGAAGGTGTTCTTGTCGATACGTAAGAGAGATAGAAAGAGATTGATATATTTAAACAGGAGTAAAAACACTCCCCTGATCCATTCTCTACTCCTCTACTACGACAACCAGTCCATAAAACCAGATTATTCTAAAGGTATATAAGTCAGGTCCTAAACGACTGACTAACATGCTATTACTCTCGTGGCCATCACACCGTCAGCTCTCAGTCTCCTGCCGTATGAGAGAAGTGAAGTTCATCTCATATTCTCTCGTCAGTTGTGAACCATAGATAGAACCCTCGCAGTCTCCCCCAGCCCCGCCTTCGTCATCCAATTGTTACTAACCTCACCTCTTTCATCATTACCAGAGGGATTTGAAGCGGACTTGTCAATACACATAACTCGCGCGAGTCTTTGGAAACATGGCAGAAGTATTGCAGGTCAGCAGGACACTTGAGCATGATGATCAAGGTGTGGGGTGATACTTGCATCCTCAGCTGAGTGTAAGAGTGAAGCTCAAGACCTCAAGACGTGCTCAGGCAAAACTCACCTTAATCATCTCTCATAAACGCTCATATCGGTGTTTCCAGACATTGATTTGTTATTATAATTCGTGTGTATCGTGGAAGTCACCCAATACCGTACAAGTTTCACACATTATCGTATATTTCTCAATCATTTTTGTTTTACTTTGTTACAACATGATTTACTTCCCTGTAATGATCCAACGGGTTAAAACGTCGTCCACTAACTCATCTTCCTGTGTTTTGAACTGTTATTTATTGTGTAAGATTTCTAATTATTCAACTGTTGTGATAATTGATAACTGACTATGTATATATATATGTGTGTGTGTCTCGCCAGCCACCGGGACCTCAAGCCAGAGAACCTTCTGCTGGACGAGAAGAACAGCATCAGGATTGCCGACTTTGGTATGGCCTCTCTCCAGCCTGAAGGGTCTATGCTTGAGACATCGTGTGGCTCCCCGCACTACGCTTGTCCGGAGTGTGTTCATCCTACAAATTAATACCTATATCCTAATGAACACACAGGTACACGCAGGTAACAGACGATGACTCAGAGCAACACCTTACCGCACATTAATTGTTCACGATACTAGATATAATACTGGAGATATTACCTGGATGTAGTAATTAACCTGGTCTTTTACATCACGACAGACGAACACACCGACGGTATGTTTGAGTTTCCCGAGAGAGTATAAAAAAAAAAAGTGGGATTGCAATTAAAAAATATAATTCAATTAAGTTTTTTTTCTGTGTGGTTTTTTTTTTGTGAGTGTCTTTGCAATTAGCTGTGAGCCTCCCCTTCCTACCCCTCTCCACCCCCCCTCCTTCTCCTCTCCTCCTACCTCCTCCCAACCCCCCCCCCTCTCCAGGTATACCCTTGTTGTCTGGAGGATGTGTATGATATTTGTGTTTTATATTAGAAGTTCATAGAGAATAAATTAAGATTATTATTGTAGTAGTAGTAAGCAATGCGTGAGTTGTGCTATATAACCGTATTAACCCCCTCACCCACCCATCACCCACCCCGTCACCAGCCGTCACCCACACCATCACCCACCGTCACCCCTCATCACTAACCCGTCACCCACCCGTCACCTGCATCACCCACCCATCACCTTACCGTCACCCACTCATCTCATAACCCGTCACCCACCCCATCTTACCGTCACCCACCATCACCACCGTCACCATCACTAATCCGTCACCCACCGTGCCCTGTCTCAACACTAACAGCTCTCTAACATTATCTAACTATAAAGGCGAATAATCAGCTTCTCTCTTTCACCTAACTGAGCGCTGATTGATATTTGAGTAAACGACATTAGTGAACTATTCTGAACATTCAAAATGTCCTAAATCCACCTAGATGATATAGAGAAATGTGACAGTATTCTGATAGTGGTGTGTGTGTGTGTGTGTGTGTGTGTGTGTGTGTCCAGCTCTCTCTCTCTCTCTCTCTCTCTCTCTCTCTCTCTCTCTCTCCACACACGCTGGTACATTGATTAAAATTGTGTTGGGTTATAATCAAGTCTTACCATTATATATAAAAAAAATTCGCCATCGTTGTCATCCAAAGTGGTCCAGTGTTTTGGTGTATGGTCCGTGATGTAACCCAAGTGACGAGGCGTGTACTGGAGCCATTTGTAAAGTCTAATTTGTTAAGTGGAAGTGACAAGCTCTTAGCAGGCGTCTCTCCTGTTGTGTGAGGCAGCCTAAGCTCTCTCTCCTGGGTGAGGGTTTGTTGTCCTCCCGCCATCTTGGATTAGGCTCGTAGGCTCTTGATGTAAACAACACAAACAAAAGAAGAGTGAATGAGATTATTATTATTATTATTATTATTATTATTATTATTATTATTATTATTATTATTATTATTATTATTTAATGTTAATTGTTTCTACACTTAATATTTACAGTATTTCCTGCACCATCCACTTCCAATAATATCCCAACGCTACAAACAGGACATATCCCTAAAGGCTAAAAACCTCCACTTACCATAATTTCCCCACACTTAAACATGTTGCCGAAGATTTAAAAAGGAATAGTTTACGATAAGTCTCCATAGTGGTGATCCTGTACGCCCTGCTGGTGGGAGCGCTGCCCTTCGACGACGACAACCTACGGCAGCTACTGGAGAAGGTGAAGCGCGGCGTGTTCCACATCCCTCACTTCGTCCCTCCAGACTGTCAGGACCTGCTGAGGGGCATGATCGAGGTGAACCCTGAGAAGAGATTCACGGTGAGTTGATATCATGTTATACTTCTCTCTCTCTCTCTCTCTCTCCCCCCAGAGTTTTAGTTTGGCCGTTTTATATTGTCTTTCCACTTTTCTAACATCAACAATACTAACTGATTACTGTGCAGCAATTACATACGTACATACCAGTACATACATACATACATATACGAGTACATACATACATACGTACATACATACGTACATACATACACCTAAATACAAACTAAAATTGCAGAAACTCGGTCTCCTTTAACAAGCAACCGACCCCCACAGTTAAACAACCTCAACAATAACAAAAAGCTTCTGGTCAACACTAAACTCATTTCACTCCAATTTCACGAGACATTCTTCAGCTCCTCTTAACCTGCCTCATGGCTTCCTGGAATCAGATCTCCAGACAAAGAGGCCAAAGTCTTCTCTCGATATTTTTGTCCTCCAACTCCGCCGCTGTACTCCCAGATGATGTTAGTCCACCTCCACACTCCGGGGTCTGGTAGGCTCTTGAGATAACTGAACTCCAGATTAAGACTAAGGAAGTAAGATCCATTGTTGATGACGTGAAAGTGGACACAACCGCAGGAGGCAGGGGGCGAGGCAGGGGTGGGGGGGTAAACGGGGTGACTCCAATCATTCTGAAAAAGTGCACTCCTCAACTTGCGCCATTTTCTCCCAACTCTTTTTGTTTCTCAGTTAAATATTCTCTAAGCAACACGGAATTATTTAACTTGGGAGGCATCGTCCATAATATATGAAAGTTCTGTGTTCAGTCGCGGATGAAATACTGTACTGTTCTCCTATCTGGACCAGGTGTGACTTGTATAATAATTAACAATAGCACAGTTACAGGTATGATTCCCTGATAAAAATTGTGTCGAGATGTTGCATTCTTTTTTCCTCCTCTTCTATAACCACAGGTGCTCCCAGGCACTAAGCCCCATTGTGCCTCCCCCGCCGGGCTAGGTCGCTCCAACCCGTACCTTGCTTTTGTGTCGCCTCTCTCAGTACACAACTTCTGCTTTCAAAAATTCATTTGTTCCAGAACTACAGCTTTTTGGAGTTCTTCTCTGCATAACTGTTCCCCCACAAGTTTCAGTCCACACACCTGTATGAAAACTTTTGAACACACTTTTTCCTTGATTAGGATCACCCTCAGGTGCCCCGACCATCACCTTGTTGTGTGAGAGTTGACTTCCTCCGCCTCACCTCACCTCACCTCACCTCATCCTTCTTCTTGAAAATAAAATTATATTATATACATAAACACAATTGTTCGTGGTTTCACACAGATTCTTAAAACTGCTCAGTCACACACACACACACACACACACACACAAATGTTTCATAGTAAAAAACATTCTTATATAAATTATGTCGAGCGTTGAAACCTACCGTAAATTATGAAAGCGAGAGTAAGGACTATAGTGGTTGTTGTCTATACTGTAAACACTCGACACACTTCACCTCCAGACTCACCTTGTTAACTCGTCCTGGAGGGTGACGCTGTGGAAGACAACAAAGAAGCTTGTAGTCAGCCCTTGTGGTCCCAGAATGATAGGAGCTTTGGTGAACTTCCCTTAGCGTTGACACACTTTACTTCTCGCGAATATATTAACACATTATCACAGTTTAAATACATAAATTGTACATCAGCTTCACTTCTCAATGGCACAAAGTTATAGAAAAGTACAGACGCACAGAAAAAAAAATTGTCTTTACGATTTTGTGTTAGACAATATGACACAACGGACGAAGGATTTTGATAACCCTACCGAGACAACAGGAGTCGAGGTGTTCATTTTTAAATTCATCGGACCGTGAAGATACTGTTTGTGTGTACAGTACCTATGTGATGTTTGGTCGTTTCTTGAGATACTTTATATCACTGTATTTTGTTGTTGTTTGTATCGATGAACTTTAACAATGTCAATTTAAGAATAGATTCGATATAATAGAGTTGTTTATCAGAGCCGTCAAGGTGAGTTCCCGGAATGGTGGTGATGAGTGACGATGGTGTGTGTGTGTGTGTGTGTGTGTGTGTGTGTTTACCTCCCCAGCCGTCGCGAAATAGTTTTTATGTTTGGTTTATGAATCAGTGACCTCTTTACAGCAAGGAGTTCCCGATAACAGGTTAGTTCCGATTAGAAATACCGATTTAACTTGTTTTTTTTTTCCTTGTTTGGGGTGGAATTTCTTTTATTACCTTCAGTGTGTTAATTACTAAAGTGAGTTTATTGATGTTAGACAAAAAGTGTTCTACTGTAAGTAACTTTTCTGATACACATAGAAACATAGAAATTTGTTATCAGGTAGAAGAAAATTTTTATATGACTGTCAGTTTTCCTTCAGCATAACTTTCATCAGGAAATCAAACGGATCACTTGAAGATTAGACACCCCCAGTTTATTTCATAATTATGTTGTATTAAACGCTTTAACCCAAACCTAACCTAACCTAACCAAATGCAACTTAGCACTATTTGAAATTTCATAGATAAATCATCAATCTTGCTTTATTATAACGAAAGGAATAACATGTATCAAGTTATATAATTAGAAACAATGAACGGAGTATTGTATAACACACACACACACACACACACACACAAAATTATTACAGCTTAAGTGAGTGTCGTGTGACGGTAGGTTACAACATGACAGGTCCTCAGTGGGCCTGGGACACACACACACCGCCCAGCCTAACCACTTACAGTATACTATAGAAGGCAACAGATGGGTGTAAATTGTGTTGCGGCCGCCCACCATTTCTTGTGTTCCTTGGGGTATAAGGAGGCAGTTTTTCTCCCCGTCAAGAGGTGAATAACACTAGTTTTGGGGGCTGGTGTTGTTGTTGGGTTTTCCTGTTATATATTTCGTTTATTTTCATAGTTTGGTTTAGGTTTTATGATAACGTTCTTATAACTTTGTGTTTTATTAATAAACTCTGGAATAAAACAATGTTTTGGGGGTTTTCGAAGTTAAAGAGTTGGCTTCATAATTTATTATTCTAGAAGTACTTTTCCGGGTGTAGTGAGGGCTGCCACGCCTACACACACCACGCCTCCACGCCACCTCCCGCCACGCCTCCACACGCCACGCCTCCACGCCCGCCTCCACGCCACGCCTACACACGCCACGCCCACACACGCCACACCTCCACACCCACGCCTCCCGCCACGCCCGCCTACACCGCCCACCCACACCCACACCACGCCCACACGCCTACACACCTCCACACCACCTCCACACCTCCACCCACCTCCACGCCTACACACACTCCCGCCTCCCACCCACCTCACCTCCCACCTCCACCCTACACACACACCCACCCCACCCCACACCTCCCTCCCACACACCCCACACACACACACACACCCACATACACACCCACACACACCTCCACACCACGCCTACACGCCAAGCCTCCCACTAGTTTTATCGCTTCATCTTCCCTTTGTCGTCGTCGTAATAGGCTCAGTAACCCACCTATATAGTGCTCTAGTGAGGAGAATTTTATTTTATTGTTCAGCCTTTGTTTTTCTTCCCCATTTTATTAGTTTTTTTTATATATATATTTACAACTCCTACTGTCATCACTACACAATGTTAACGACTTGTTTTGCCTCCATCCTGTTCCTCTGCTTACTACTAATAATAATATCACTCGCCCCATCCTGTAGAGTATGTTTTTACCGTGATATTTGTGAGCTGTCATCATGTAACAACCTTCCTTCTCCTTCTCCTCCTCCCGCCTTAGCTGGAGGAGATCAACAAGCATCCGTGGGTGATCGCTGGAGGGAAGGGAGAGCTGGAGTTGGAGAAGCCCATGATGGAGGTGGTACAGACCCACATCATCCCCACCAAGGACAGCATCGACCCCGACGTCATCCGGAACATGGCCTCCCTCGGCTGCTTCAAGGACAAGGATAAGGTCATGTTGGATCTCCTTGACCCATGGTGAGAAAAGCATCGTTAGGTCATGGTAATTATTGTTTCATTGATAGCTTTTTTGTTTCCTGTCTGAAGATCAAGAACCTACCGCCCTGATGACCCAGTGACGAGAGTTCATGGTGTAAATAAAACCCATACAAATACTCTGATTAAATTAACAAAAGAAAATGATAAAGATGAGGTAATAAAGATAATTAAATAGGAAAGGAATGTGACGTGAAATAATTAATGGTATAATTATTATTTTTGGGGGAGGGATCACCTGAAGATTAGTTCTCCTGAGTTTATTTGACATTAAGATTAACCACCCTAACCTAACCTAATGCTAACCTAACCCCCCCCCCCTAGCGTTTAATCTTGAGGTGAAATAAACTGAGTTGACTAATCTTCATGTTATACAGCTGAATAATGTGAGGTAGTAGTAGTAGTAGTAGTAGTAGTAGTAGTAGTAGTAGTAGTAGTAGTGCTGGGGGTAGTTTCTACGTCATGCTTGAGGTACAGAGAATGAGTGTAGTATGTGTAGGGGTTACAGGTAAACATATGGAAGAATACCTGTTAGTGCTTTAATTAACAGGTGACAAGGAAATAATTATCTATACGTCCTGCACTATCCATGTATAAATCGTTTGTATATTTGCACTTTATGTATATTGTATACCTACATTGTCTCTTTATATGTTGAATCATTGTAAACTTGTATAATGATTTTTACTGGATAAATATCTAGCTATGTATATGGATCACCCAGTCATTACGTGTCCCTCTCCTGCAGCCACAACACAGAGAAGGTCATCTACTTCCTCCTGTTGGACCGAAAGAGACGGAAACCAGCGTGTGAGGACGAGAACGAGATCATCCACCGGTACCGATCAGAGTCAGCCGACCCGCCACGCAAGAGGGTAGATACCTGCTCCGTCAACGGCACCATGTCCCACTTCGAGCGGCTGGCAGAAGGCTCTCCCATCAGCCCGCGCCGCAACCTCTCTCATCAGTACGTAACCCACCACGCCACCCACTCCGCCCACAGTCAAAAATGTATCCTTGTAATTTATATTAGACAATTTGACACAACGGACGAAGGATTTTGACAACCCTACCATAAGAACAGGAATCGTAATGTTCATTTTGAAATTCATCGGCCCCTTTCATACAGATACTTTTTGATAGTTTACTGAGTGTGCCTTACTCGCTCTTGCTTTTAATTATGAAGACAATTGATATACTGTATATATTAACTTAGATCACGTGAGGATTAGCCCTCCTAGTTTATTTCATCTGATGATTAAACACCTTAATGTTACCTGGGGGTTAGGTTAGGTTAGGTTGATCTTCTGGTTTTCTTTTTTCTTTTAATATATAACTCCTGCTGTGGTAGGGTCAGTTTTGTCTATTGTATCCTAGGTTTTCAATGACAACACACACACACACACACACACACACACACACACACACACACACACACACACACTCTTAATGAAGTAAATAAAATACAACTTAAACTTAAAAACTAAATGTATAAATGGTTCAGATATCATAGTAATCTTAGTAGGGATAACTGATAGAGGATACAATACCCTCAAGCAACAAACACAGAGGTAGTTTGTTTAGGTGAGGTGTTTCCGTCACCCAGGAACACGTGACTCTGTGTTAGGATCTTAATTAACAGGTATATAGAGAGAGTTATTGTTTATTTACTGTGATGTAACGTGTAGTCGTGTCTCCAGGTCGTCGCACACGCTGCCATGTAGTCGTCGCCGTTCTGGTAACAACAACAGCGGGTCACACTCTCCTCTTCACTCCAACAACGTGACGCCCACCGCCTCCCCGCTCTCCTCGCCACGCACCTCCCGCCACCACCACTCCCAGCCGCACTACCATCATCACCACAGTAGCACCACCAGCAGCACCAGCACCAGCGGGGTCAGCACCGTGGTCAGCAGCACCAGCAGTCACCAGCAGTCGGGCACAATAACTTCAGGTGATGACAGTAACCCGCCGTCAGCACCTGGCTCCCCTTATTCGGCGCCTTACTGGAAGTCTCGCCTCAACACTATTAAGAATTCTTTCCTAGGTTCCCCGCGCTTCCACAGGAGGAAATTACAAGGTACTGTAGTTGCTGTAGCTGTTGTTAGTTCTGCTTTTACTGGTGTGGGAGATATAGAGGGTATGCTACAGTGACAATTCTTCCATCTATTATAAGTGAGTCCGTCAACACCTTCTATGAGAATACCAATAAGTGTTTTCTGTTTCAGTTCCGACAGACGAGGTACATTTAACGCCGGAGTCGTCGCCGGAACTGACGAAGAAATCATGGTTTGGGTCGCTAATGAGCACGGAGCGTGACGAGACCTACACAATCTTGGTAAAAGACAAGGCCTTGGCTACTGTCAAGGCTGACCTCATCCACGCCTTCCTCTCGGTGAGTCTTGGGGTGGGGGTGGGGGAGTCAGGCAGGGAGGCCACCTTTACCTCTGGCCTCCCGCCCTCTACACACTACCGCCACCACCTGAACCAACTCTCAACAGCTTCACGCCTTCTGAACTTTTTATCCTCCCAATGTTTACAAAGATGCTTGTTAGTATCTCATGGTCTAGTACTGTTGTGGGTTTCTCTAGGTTCTATGATAGAGCTGTGATGAGTTAATGCTTGTGAGGAGGAGTAGGTGTTGCTGGTGTAGGAGTAGAGAGGAGTAGGTGTTGCTGGTGTAGGAGTAGAGAGGAGTAGGTGTTGCTGGTGTAGGAGTAAGGTGAAGCGCTATAGACCAGTGTAATAAGAGGACTGTCAGATCTGTCGAGAAAGTTTGAGAATTTCATCAGGTAGAAACAGTAAATATTTATCAGTGTTTAAGATACGAATATTAAGTAAAGAGAAAAGTTGTCTCCAAGTGGGTTTTTTTATTCGTTTTTTTTCGGTTTTTTCGTGTTTTTTTTTTTAAATTTCAGGTTAATTTTGACTTCCTATATATGATGATCTTTGTTAAATTAGTATTATTATACAGGTGAGATGCGCACTAATTAATGAGTCTCTCTCTCTCTCTCTCTCTCTCTCTCTTTCTACTCTCTCTCTCTCTCTCTCTCTCTCATCATCACACACACACACACACACACACTATCTCTGACGGTAAGGTGTTTATTTTTTATTTTATTTTATTTTTTTACATTCCAGGTGGCAGAGTTAAGTCACAGCGTCACGTCACCGATGAGTTTCCGGGTAGAATATAAGCGGGGCAGCACGGGTCCAGCCATGTTCCAAAGACACGTGAGGTTCCAAGTGGACATCACGCCGGTGTGTTCCCCTAATGACCCCAACCCACTCTACGCCATTAACTTCATCCTCCTCTCTGGTATGATGGGTAATGAACCAACACAAATACATTTTTTCGTATTATCCCCGCTTCACAGCTTAAAGCTTATCGAGCTTAAGGTGAGCTTGTACTCTCTTCCACCACCCGGGTTAAGCTTATAATATATACTAAGGTATTGTGGAGTCTAACAACCTGTGTCTGGGATTTTCTTAAGTTTCATTTATTATTTCCCCCATTTACTGTAGACCAGAACATTGTCAGCTTCAACAGTTTGGGTTTCTAAATTAATGCTACACCACAAATGACCAATTTTAAACGTGTTCTCATATCTCCAGTTTAGGAAATATAACATATGAACGTTTGAAAATCCCAGCCTTTGAATTAGTGCGATATACAGTAAATATACTCATAATTCTCACTTGTTTCTCACTACAGACGTGAGAAATATATAGGGTGTGGAGGAGATGTACTCTATATATTACGTAATGGTATTCTGTAAAATTAAGTTATAGTATTGTAGTTCATACAGTCCATTATGTGACACTGAAACAAAGTATTTACCTCTCCCTCCCTCCGTACAGTACAGTGGTGTGTGACTGATTGGGAATTGTAGTGTGTTTGTAATAATGTTCCAGCACGTTTGGTTCCTGCTTGGGATTTGCTTTCACAACACTATTTATTAATTAGCAAAATTGTCTTGTCAAACTACGTATGCACAACACTACACTGTACACTCTTAAGACACTGATTAAATTGTACACGCACGACACACTTTCACTAGTACAGTATTTACACACACTTGAGATGTTGGCTGTATTCTTGCAATAAATTTGTAATATGATGTTGAGAATTGTCATATTTTATCAATGTATTCAGTTGGAAATACTAATACAGTTACAAACGTGAATAACATCTCGGGTACAGAAATTCTTGTATGAATTCTGTACTCAAAGATTGTTCAAGGATAAGGATACAAGTATGAATACAGGCAACAGTCACATACATACATACATACATACATACATACATACATACATACATACATACATACATACATACATACATACATAAATACATACATACACTGCATCCTGGCAACCTGTGATAGTGCTTTAGATGATTATATTACCTCGTATGAATTACAATACTAAATATCTTCTCTGTTCCTTTATCTGGTAATGTTTTGATCACTGTTATGCGATTCGTTTCCTTATCTGAGTGCTGACCAATTGACCACTCATGCATCCGTTTGTCATGTATCCAGCTTGTTAATACAGTACAGTACAGTATGTATTTTATGAAGTAACAGAGCGTGTCATGAAGGCTACTGTTGAGCTCTAAGTATTATTTTTCAACAGCGATTATTTTTTTTTTACAAGGTATCACATATATTAATACCGGAGTTACCAGACATTTTTGAAACAATTGCTTTATTTTTTGTGATGCTTAACTGAACATTCATATTCAGTCTGCATGGCCGACAACTGTTTTCCCTTAAATTTGTGCTTAACCAATTTTTTTCTAGATTTTTTTGGGCGCGCAATGTTTAGTTTGCATTGCTAGCATGCCGGGACACCTACTTGGTATTCTGTCTCACTTGGATAACTTTCAGGGAACATCCGACGTTTCCGGCGAATATGTGAGCACATCCAGGCTCAGGTGTGCAGCCGACGGCCGCCAGCCTCCCCGAGGGTAGGACGCAAGTTTACTACAGAACTGTCTGAGTCTTCCTCCTGTGGCTCTGATACCTCCGAGAGACTCTCACCCTTCCCTCCAGGAAAACAGGTGTGTCTGTCTATCTGTTTGTCTGTCTGTCTGTTGTTTAACTCTTAAGCTGTGTGTGTTTCTTAGTTACTCTGTGTGTGAGTCGTAGTTACTTTCTACAATGTCTGTTTGTAAGTTACTTTTTTTATTGTGTGTGTGTGTGTTACTTTTAACTGTCTTTGTTTGTTTGTTTGTTACTTTTTACTGTCTTTGTTTGCTACTTCTTTCATAGTGTGCTTGTTAGTTACTTCTTTCACTGTGTGTTTATTTGTTATTTCTTTCACTGTGTCTTTGTTACACTATTGTTTGTTTTTGTGAATGATTATCATTACTTTTACTTGCTTTCACTCTTTCATCCAGAAAAACAAGTGTGTGTGTGTGTGGCGTGCATGCGTGAGTGAATGCGTTCGTGTGTGAGTGTGTGTGTGTGTGTGTGTGTGTGTGTGTGTGTGTGTGCGTGCGGTGTGAGTGCGTGTGTCAGTCGTATATAATACTTCCTAGACTGTCACTCTCTCCTTTGGTCCAATAAGCAGTTGTACGAGTGTCTGTCATGCTTATTATTTCATGCACTGAATATAAACCATGAATGATTTTTCTTCACCCAAACAGACTGACTATTAAATAACCTTTATTAAACAGATGCCAAAAGTCAATGACGCAATAACTGCACAAGTAAAGTATATTGTCGACTAAAGTTGGTGCTCTCAAATATGCTTTTCCCTCCATTAAACATGTACACTCAAGAACCATTCCCTTCAACCATCAGGTGAGCTTGTAAGTCACTTCAGAGTGTGCATATTACTTAATAGTGCATGTTACTTATTTACTTACTCAGACAGGCGCACCTCAGTTACTTCATTCCATAAGCACATGAACTTGTGAGTTAGTCCCCCCTCTTACGTGGATCATTACGTCTATGCCTTCCAATATTCAACACAACATAATCCTGTATTACCTTCCACTAGTGAGTGCGGCGGTCGAGTGGATACAGCGCTCACCTCCTGTCCTATGGGTCGGTGGGTCGATCCCCGGGTACTCCCAGTTCACCCAGCTGTAAATGGGTACCTAAGTTTATAACTTGGGGAAGTGAAGGCGGTCGAGTGCAGTACCGGCCATGCTGCCTCCTTGTGTACCGAAGGCTTAGTATACAGTGTGCTGTATCCACACTGTCCTTAACGGGCAGTCATGCCTATGGGACCCACTTTCACTTTTTCACCTTCCACTATGCAACAAAACAGGTAAATACTCTTTTACCTTGCAATATAACTTATTATACAACAGCAGCACGTACACACATACACACACGTGTACACGTGTCCTTCCATAATGTCATATCATTACTCTCTCTGACACCTTCCACTCTCAACTCCACATCAGAATGAAATGCTATTGCTGTATCCCCATGGTTGTCCACTTACTATAGTTTTTCTTGCAGAACATATTTGTCTTAATGTCTCTAGATGACACTATACTGATCCTTGAGGACCAGTATACCGAGCCTCCAGCTAAGAGTGTGTCAGCTACCCACTGCACCACCCCCTCATCTCGCTCTCTCCCCGCTCACATCCTCAACTTGCCACTCCTTCCCATCACTAAAGACATCAAATATTATGAAGCACAGTAGTTTGATTGTTTATAGGATATATCTGTATGTTGTAGGTTTTAGATTGTAATTCCTCTCTAATCATATATTTTGCTGATTAATTTTTATTGGGACAAAACTGATAAGTAATCAGGAAATGGTAACCAACCTTCAACTGATGATTGAAAACAATTATTGTAATGTGTTGGTACTGATTCTCTGAAGTGAGTGGTACTTGACTTATATACTAGTAAAATATGCTCAGAGATATGTTTTAAATACGGTACATTATATCTTTATATGTTATATTTACTCTGTATTTTTTAGGCTAATGTATATACAACTGAAGAGTGATTTGTATTACAGACTGAGAGCGACGTAGAGAGCGACGTGTCCCAGTCAGAGGGCAAGAACCTGTCTAGTGGTCGGGGCGGCACGGATTCTCCTCAACCCAATGTGTCCAATGGGCGTAGCACCTCGGACCCTGAGACGCAACAGCTGGGGTCGTCAGAGCTGGCCACGTAGTCCAGGGCGGGCCGGGCCCCTACTGGTAGCGACGCCAGCACCAGCGCCCTACTGCCACCACCCTTCCTGCCAGGCGGCCCCTGTGACCAGGCCCCGCGTTCCGTCGAGAAGAACATTTGCTCATCAGGACAGAATAACATTAGGGATGCATAATGCTATGGCAAACGGCTAGAATATGATTGCCAACGTGATTAGATAAAACTTGTCCATATACTTATGTATGGTAAGCAAATAAACTTTGAAATTACTTGTTTTTACCCCTAAGGACGAATGAACTAGATAGTGCTTGCTGGTATGATCAGTGTCGTGTTTTGTCCAGGGATGGTTTAATCTGAAAATGCGAAAAGATACTTTTAGCTTCAAGTTTTCTTGTCGATAGGCTTCCTAACATCTTCTGATATTGGTGGAGTAAGGTACTGTGACTTCTTGCTTGCAACTACGTTATTCTACTCATTTTATACTATATTTAGAAAGAGTGTTTTATAGGGTATAGCCAAAGCGACGAAACCTACAACCATTTATTATTTCCCATGCAAGTTCGTAGCATGCCAAAAGGTTATTTGTCTCTGCAACAAGTGACAGTGGAACGCTTCACCAAATTGAAATCGTCCGTAGAGAGTGCTGACCTGAGAATGACAAAGTCAGCACGCTTGCAACAGCAAAAAAAACTGATCTTTCTCTTTTCTCAGGCAAAGTCCTGTTTAACGCAGTGTTTGTGTACTTGGGACTGTACGTGAGGACGGGAGTGAGACAGAGTCACCACTGTACTGGCTCTGTGTTGGCCAGCCTTACCAACACTGTGTTGTTCTCACTACCTACATTACCCTGTATTTACTCAGAAAGAATTACATTGTTATGTAGTTTTATTCATGAAGAAAAACCAGATGAGAAGTGAGGTACAAACTGGTGTTTGTGAAAGGTGGCCACAAACCCAGGGATTAAAGAGCAGTACCGGGAGCCCTAACTTCATCAACTGATCAGTCATCCTCCATCACTACCACACCTCAACCGTGATATCAACCCAACTTCTTTAAATATATTCAAGAACTATTTCTTCCGACTCAATATGTATGTAATCAGTGAACTTTAGTCTTGGTATGACCTTCTGGTAATCCTCTGTTGTTTTTGTTCTTGTTCATGATGAATTTGTACACAAATATATCATTATAGTATAAGGTTTGAGTTGACTACAGCTATCAAGAGTAATGGTGAACCCCTTGTGGAGTGAACCTACCAGTAATGTACCAACACTGTGCAGTGTGAATCTGACAGTAACATTTGTGTGTCTGACATTTGCTTAACCATTTTCCTCCTCATAACGGCCATAAATGGTAAACTTAGGCACATGTAGTGTGGTAGAACACTGACAGTTAGAACACTCATCAATCACCATTCAGGATTATTATCTTGTAAACCTTGGTGCTTGGCCTTGCATACTAGACAGTTGTTCATATCGTTCCAAAATTGGCATCAGTTGTTGCACATCGTTAACTGTTCAATAACTTTCCAGAAAATGTTATTACAGTACTCCTCAATGGCCCGCGAGTCGCTTCTTTATGATAGGACAAAGGATAGAATTAACATAACTACAATGGTAATTTTGATAAATTTCATAAACTTTGATCACTAGACATAAATATACCATTGTTTGTATTTTGGCACAAGGTCTCCCAACAGCCACTTGCTGATTGAGATTCAGTGAACGGAGAAACAAAGAACACAACTTTGTCTTGCATTCACAGTTTTCACATTTTTCGGGTTTTAACATTACTATCAGGTATAACAGAAAACAGTGTTAATACTGATTCATCACATTCTCTAGGCAAGAGAGTTCAGGGAATACAGTACACTTTATCATAGAGGTGACCATAAGTGAAATAAACCTTTCACCATCAGCTGTGTCTGAGGAAAAGTGTTTCAGGGACTCTTTCAGCCAACCACAAGACTGAAAACAATGTAACTCCCACTTCAAATGCCAAAGAAATATGTAAATTATTCTATGACTCCAGGATGATCCTGGCAGATCACTTAAATTCTAAGAGAATATCATCGACCACTAGGATTCCAAATGAAATGCTAGTGACTGTAAATCAGTGCAAGACTGTGGTAACTCTGTGGCAGGTCAAAAGTCCGGAGAGTTTGGATTTGTTCCCAACACTCCAGGAATACTGTAGACCTTAGGTAACCAGGTACCTCTGGGCTACTGAGATGATTGCACAATATTAACAAAATAACATTACAGTTGGACTGATTACTAGGGTAAATTTCTCAATGTCATATACTTGAAGAGGAAGCTATCATAAGGCGTGCCATAAAAGAATATTTATGCCTGAGTAAGCAGCTTCCACAACAGATCCATGTCTATGCTGATTTTTTTTAGAGTACAGTTCAGTACAGTACAGCATAAAACCCTGACATATTTAAAGAATCAGTCAATCTGGAGCTAAAAGAATGACACTTGAATGTTGGTTAAAATTGGTATATAATCTTAACTGGAGAACCAGGAATTCTGCGAGCGAAAGATAGACTCGTTAGGGTGGTGGACAGACACACAGAAGGTCTGCTATTATGCTGGGCGGTAAGAGGGCCTTGTATCGCACTTCCTCATATAAACACACATTCTTTCATCATGCACGACATAACATTTATTTATATTTGCAAATCAGATTCGATGTAACTTGCATTCTCTGCTGCTTGATGCCAGATCTAATCCATTTTGGTCAAATCCAATTTATTTTTTGAGTTATATACGTAATGAAACTAGAGCGTTATATTAGGCATGGATTGTCAAGAAAAGTTTATTATAGCTTTACCATTGTTAGAGGCAGCATATATACACTGGATTAAATATTCTCGGTAGTGCAGTCCCATTTTATACAGCCTGTTTTGTACAAGTCTTTCCTACTCATGAACTCATCTTCACAGCTGTCATCTTACTAAAGCAGCCACTTAGAATACATGCCGGGTGGCCTCAGAAATGGATTACGGATCAGTAGGAAAATATGTGACGCCCTTTGATTGGCCAGAGAGATGCTGTGTCTCTACGAATGAGCGTCACAGATAATCCATGTGATTATGACTTCTTTTTCTGGTCACACCCAAACGTCTACAAAGTTTGGCGATTCTCACAAGCCAACGAGGAGGCCTTCTGTAACCCTCACCTTTTCCTGCAGCCCATGTGTAGCCAGGGCCAGTCAGGTAGGCCCTTACGGCGACGTGACAGCCACACTTACCGGGCACCAGGGCAACCCCGCTAGCAAGCTCCGGGACCCGGCCAGGCTGCTCGTTCCCATGTAGTCTTGTGGCGAGGACAGCAATATCCGACCTAATGCTGAGTTCTCACGAGTTTCATTTTTCTATACACATCACCTTAAAAATTAGCCTTATTGGAGGATTCTCCCAGGTCTGTAATAGCTGGCCTCGTCACATGCTTTAGAGGAGTAAGCTGTTGTGCAGGTGTGGAGGTGGGGCCCCACTGGGTGAGAGTCGTCAAGTTATAGCGTCCAGTTAGGTCTATGCTCTCAAGGTTTTGTCCCGACACGGTGTGTGTAAGTTTTGTAAATATTACTTTGTAAGAAATATGCTTGTTAAGTCTGTATTATACTCATATAAAGACCAGTATCTAGGACATATCAATCCTGTCTTTTCCCCATTCCTCTCCAGCAGTAACTTGTATCTGCATTATTGACAGATGAAAAAGATTCCCCATCACTTATTCAGCCACACAATACAACACTACTGTACCAAGACTTTATCAGCATCAAAATAATTACAATTGTGTGTTAAGTCTCAAATTTTGTCACGGAAACTGTTACAAATTTTGATATTGCGGCTGACATACAAACTGATGTACCAAGACTTTATCAGCATCAAAATAATTACAATTGTGTGTTAAGTCTCAAATTTTGTCATGGAAACTGTTACAAATTTTGATATTGCGGCTGACATACAAACTGAACTTAACCCTAGGACCGCCGCTCACCCTCGGGATTTAAACCAATGTTCATGGGAGGAAACCAATGAAAAGACCCCTCAAGATCTCGTGTTACACCTGACATGACACAAGGGTTGATTACAGGTGATGAGACTTGAATACCTGTCATCTCATTAATTAATCCATCCTCACTGTCATGCTAACTCGCCTCACCAAGTACAGTACTCTGATCACTCACCTGTTAGTACTCTGATCACTCACCTGTTAGTACTCTGATCATTTACCTGTTAGTACTCTGATCACTCACCTGTTAGTACTATGATCACTCACCTGTTAGTACTATGATCACTCACCTGTTAGTACTCTGATCACTTACCATTATCCAGCTCGCCTCTCTTGGTCATGTTCACAATCATCTGTTCATTACCATCACCCTCGCCTCTTCCTCATAACACTCCAAATACATTTTTTCTCGTACATTGTCTCCATTGTGTCATAAATTATCATGTATCTGTCCTTCACGTTCATCTCTATCTCAACCCTCACCTACCCCCTCACCCCCCTCACCCTTACCCCCTCAGCTTCACCCCCTCAGCTTCACCCCCTCACCCTCTTCTCTCATTATCAAACTCTTTCCATTTTAACTTCATTTTTCCTCGGATGTTTTGGAAAAGTTGTCATTCTTCATCCACTCATTAATATTCCTTTAGTGATTCTTTAAATTCATCTGTATATCATGTCTTTATCTCTACATATACTAGAAGTTTTTCTTACATTTATCTTTTAATTTATTCACCAAAATTCCAAAATTTCTTACAGTATATAGGACATTTTCTAAGTAAAGTGACAGTGTTGGTGTTTACTATATTTCATTGGGTGTTATTTATTCATAGTATTGTCATCGTAGCTTATCTACATGTTCATAGATATCTCATCAAGTCACCTCAAGCATTAACTGTTTATAATCTTTGCTGATAAGGTCTGTGGCTGGATAAAGGGCGCAGTCAAGCACGCAGGAACATTGTGGTGGAATGATTGATAAAAGAGAAAGGAAGGTGAAATACAACCTGGAAGGTGGGTGGTGATAATCAAGTGTACCTGGAAGCCAAGCCGAGGATCAGAAGAAAGGTTTACGAGGCTAAGAAATGTGAACAGAAGGCATTTGTGGATAAGCTGGATAATACTGATGTTGGAGGTGAGATATTCGGAATAGTAGGAGCAAGGATGTAGTTGTTGAGCAGTGTGAGGCAAGGAGAGGAAATGTGGAAACTAAGGATGCTTCGAAAATACTATATGGTTGTCTGCTGAATGAGGAGTGTGGTTGGGGGGGGGTGTAGGGTGGTGTAGGTACAGTTGCTCTGGAATAGTTGTAGAAATGTTGAAAGCAGGAGACGATGTTGGTCTGCCTTTCATTATGGATGGTAGCAATAAGGGACAAGGATGCTGGTATAAATGACATGAATTTGATATTTCTTTTTTTTTGTTACAATTGACAGTCTTCATGAGTACGATGTAATAGAAATTGTTTCCGATTTTATTACTATATCAAGAAAAAACAAAAATGGCTAGAGCTCTATCGTCAGAACACTCCTACAGTACCTGAGTGTCCCTGGGTTTGGGTCTTAATAATGGGATATCTCTGGGTTAAGACCTCCCAATGACTGGACACTAACACCAAGACTTCTCTGTCTTGCCTTCCCAACATTCGTCACAACAGATATAAACACAACTCGGTTCTTCTGGGGTCTGTATGATACCATTGGGAAAGAAACTACAAGAAAGATTTTGCTTTTTATTCTAACATGAATTCCATAAGACATTGAGGGTGTAATGCTGTTGGAAAACTGAATAACAGCCAGAAAGTCATAAATTTAATGTGCCAATTAAATTTAATCCAATCATATAAAGAGTCTGGCCTAAACTACCTTCACAGAATAACATTTATGACTTTCGAAAATTATTCAAATGCCTGAATAGTAAATGCAATCATGAACACCGTAACTACATGCTTCTGATTAACTATAGACAGTATTTCCAGATTTAGGATAGAAGGGGAGTGTAGGCGAGCCATAGGAGGGAGAGTTGGCCAGGGTTCCTCTCTGACAGTTTCCTCAGCCAGATGAAGTGTGTCGCCATAGTGTGCCACCCATCAAGGTAATGCCATCTACAAGTGCCTGACTTTCATTAGGCAATTTACTGTATACCTAAATAATCCTGTAGAATAGATAGTGGTTAACATCCATTGATGAGATCACCTGTAATATTATCACGGAGTAAAGATCCTACAGTGGTCTCCTTAACAATCTAAAACACTGAAAACCTAATGGATCTTCTTGACACTTAACACATCTGTGGGTCTCATCTCAAGATAATTATCACATTAAAAGTGATTCCTCTTAAACTAACAAATGTCCACCAATTGAATAACCTGCACAAGGATATAATAATCTATCGGCAGAGCTATTCAACCAGTGGAGAGGAACTTGAGCCAGAAGACTATCAAATAAGTATGTTTGTTTGGGGGATACTGCACAGAGCCTGGAAGCAACCTTACACGTAATAACTATAGAGAAAGACCGGTAGCTTGTCCACCTGAGATGATGTTATTGTCTTCAGCCACTGTTAGCTTCCTTCTGGCACTAAAAAGAAAAATCATATCTGACCTGATTTAGGTGAGGAATTCTACCTGGTGTTTACAACTTCATTTGAAAGAGCATCCTAGTTTTTCAACACTAAGCAAACAGATCATGTGATAATAGTTCCACGTGTGAAGTGATTAACCTTTAAGGGTAGAGTGCTGTAGTGATTAAAGGTTCCAATAGGATACTTGATAATTACATTAACTGTGTCAGGAGCATAATTATTGAAGCACTAACCTCAAGGAATTAAGAGAAGACTCGGAGACCATCTTGTAATCAGTGACCGTGAGGGAGACTACATGCAATATTTTCTTAGATCAACAGCTTTTTAATTTAGAAACGGCAATAGTAACTAGTTTTAAGAGGCAGGTTCTTGAGTTTCACTTGAGCCTTAAGTTGTGTGAGCAACATGATGACCAGGAAGTGTATCAGGTGATCCAGCACGTGGGGAGTACACCAGCTCCAAAAGGAAGGAGACCAGCCCTACCAACATTCCTGCAGCGAGAATAAACGCACGGTGTCCTCAAGTCAATTAATTCTTCTTGCAGAGAGTCAGTAACTATCCAACCATTACGACTAATATTTTGGAATGTTATGTTTATTTACATTGAATAATTGATTAAGGTTAAAATCTGTTCAATACATACTTACCTCAAGGGGCAGTAATTAGGTAACAATCAGTCTATTTAAACCTGTGACGTTGGCTATTTGTGCCAGACTTTCAGGTGAGCTACTCCGTGGATACCTTGTATATCTCACTTGTCACATCTCTGGTTCTTGTATTGGAGACAGTGGCTAACTAAAGCTTGTATGGAACACAAGAGAAAAACCATTAGGAGAAGGGGTTGGATTCATCACTAAAACTTGTCTTAAACAGCCGTGGTACTTACCGCCAGCATACACACAAAAGACACCGTAGAAGTCCCTGAGATTGAAGCTGCGTTGAGTGTTGGTGGAGCTGCCGAAGGACTTGCTATTGAAACAGATCTCCACATTTCTAATACCCGTGAAGTGCAGATAATCCAAGATGCCGGATTCCTTAAGCCGCTGAATGCTGTTGAAAGGAAAATAGTTTTGTGTGTTTCAGTGTTCTATAAGGTTTTATCAGCCCCACGACTACTATGTTACAGAAATATTGGAGTACCACTATAAGAGGGTCCACACTTACAAAACTTCAAGAAATACATAATTAAATGTGGACAAATGTCTCATCACATCGGTACCCCTTACAACAGTCCTCGCACTCTGCTAAGTCTAATCCTTAACCATTAAACAGAACTTCAACTACTCAACTTGAGTTAGTGTTTAACTTTAACACAACAGCGTCAGCTGATGGTGAGCCAGACACAAAATTATCTCCCATTAGCAGTGAACATGTGTGACCCTGCAAGTGGTAAACATAGATGTACAAACGTGAGGTACAGTAGCTTACATTGGGTCGACCTGCCGCTTGAGAGACGAGTTAAATGGGAAGGCAAAGCTGAGGCTGGTGGCGGCCAGGAAGGGCTCAGACGCCATATACATCGGGCATTTTCTGGACTGTAAAATCATTATCATAAGTTAAATGGAGTCAACCTGATGTTTAAAAACCTAACTGCTAGGTATTTATTATCATTATTCATGTAAACAAATTTGGAGCTAAATATTCAGTTGAATAAATATTAAGATAACTTTAACCTGAGACAGTCACCAGTGCAAAGTGAGCATGTATTAAGTACAAGAGGCCCTTCTCGCTGGCCAGGAACGCGAACTTCCCTCGTGGGACATCAGGGGCTAGGGCCACGAAATCTTTGGGCACCACCGCCTGCTGGCGCAGCTTGTGCAACACATTTCCTTCCGGTGCCAGCTGTATATAATAAAGTTATGCATTAGCCGTTAGGACTTAGACAAAAAGAGGAGAAAAGTTAACCTTGTATCAGTTTCATAATCTCTCGCCATTGGCGAGACTACCCATTAGGAACACTGGAGATAAAAGGCACCGTATACTTAACCAAGGGTACAGAAAGAGGCATCGTAATTGGCACTGCACTCGACAGCCTCCATTACCTAAACTGTTAAATTAGGGACCCATTCACAACTGCGGAAACCCGCGACCATAAGGGCAGGAACGCTGTACCCACGCGGCCGCCACACCCCTTAATGGCCTCTTAACTAATACTAACTCCAAACTTCTCAAAATATGGAACGATGTGAAACTTAACTTATGAGGACATAAAAAGAAACAAAAGGATCAGATATCGAAGACAAAATAACACTTTATGATAACGAATAAAGACCTGGACAGAAATACTCGTGTTAGTAAAAGAAAAACAGAACAGAATCGAGGAAATCTTTGAGCGAATCACAAGAAAGAAAGAAAAGTAAAAAAGGAAAAAGAGCAACTATGAGAGACGAACGAGAGTGAGGAAGTCGGAAGACCCTTAATAGGCAGTAAAGGTTTATGACATAATATATACAGAGAAAGAAACCTGATTATAACATACGCGGGTGCACATTTACCATCATGTAGCTGTGAACCAAGGAGCCATTTAAGACAATACAGGGAATGTCTGTCTGGACCAACTCCTCCAGGCTGTTGAAGGGGAGGCGCAGCTTGGGCAGGATCAACATGGCCTTCAGGTTGGAGCGGTATACAGACCCCAGGATGAAGGCCATCAACAACCACGTCCCAGCGATGATGCGCAGGGAGTCACCGCGCGGCAACCAGGATGATGCTGTGGTGATAGTGATGATAGTGAGTCACCGTGCAGCAACCATGGTGATGCTGTGGTGATAATGGTGATCATAACGAGAAACAACCATGATATATTCTCATTAAACACTGTTGAACATGTTATCAAAATTCACTGCACAATACATGAGAGACAGTTGCCTCTGGTCCCACTTAAATGAATGATAAACTGAAGGGTTAGGTGAGGTGAGCCGAGACAGGTGGTGAGGTAGATGAAGCCTTACACTGCGCTAGAAGAGCAGTCAGCGTCCCCAGGCAAGAAGTCCACAGGCTGGCCCGGACGCTCCTCTCGGCTTCTAGCGGCTTTCTCACTGTTCGTATAGACGTTCTGCCGCCATCATCATCAATCTCGCTACCACCATCAAATCTGAAGAAACACCATATCATTACCCTTAAACCAACAGATATGGTGACCCAACAGTAAAAAAGTCATGTTATTTGCCAATCATTAAACAGCTAATGGGATATCAATTTGCCAGCCATCCCCAGTACTTGCCAACATTGTGTAACAGAGAAATGATTGACTGCCCGACCTACTGCTGGAGCCGAGCAGTGTGTGTGTGCGTTATCAGTACCAGCTGCTGTGTCGTGTACAACATTAGATCAAGGTCTATATACGTTTCTATTGACGCTTGTACCCTTGGTGTTTATTTTCTCCATAATCAGAACAGAAGGATATTGTACAGAGCCAAATCTCATTGGATAATTTCCCAAAGCAAAAAAAAAAAAAAAAAAATCCTATCTCTAAAATACTAGCAGAGTAAATCCCATTAGTTCAAGCTTGACCACTGAAAGGAGAGGATTAATATAAGATTTCGTTCAATCACTCACGATGGACGAGGCAGGGGGCGAGCTCGACTCCATTGAACAAAGAAAGTCATGATGAACACCACCACCATTGTCGCCAGGAACAACAGCCAGGACTGTAAAAAAAATGTTCAGACCACGAAAAAATTGTGTGTGTGTGTGTGTGTGTGCGTGCATGTGCTTATGGTATACTCAGTTAACAGAGAATCACATATGGTTAAACTGGTGAGCTCCATGTGACTCTCAATGTTAAATTATTTTTTTTTCTTAATCAAAAGTAACAAAATATGGTTAACTCTTCCTTACCGAGAGGGTGTAAGGCTTAACGAACCCGGTTAGGTCTGCCTCGATGCTGGGCAGTTTGTAGAGGATAGACAGTTGGTCAGTGTAGAGCGGCACACTGAAGTCAACAGCCTTAGCTCGCGCTTCACCTATGGTCAACACTGTACCCGACATGGCTATCTCCTAAACATCAATTTAACTGTTGTAAAAAAACTGTATATATATATATTTTTTTTTTCACATAAATATATATTGCAAATTAAAGTATCATGAAAACTGATACAGAATGGTTAATGATAAAAAAAAATATAGCTGTATTTATACTGCTTGTGCAAGGTGTGAGAATTATTGGATGTATGTTATATAAGTTCCTAGTTATGTTCGCTATATGTGTCACTATTAAAATATCTAAAGTCACATTGGTTTCTATTTACTAGATGTATGGCAAAGGTGTTGATGGCTGGTGGTGGTGTAGTGGTGTTGCCCCTAACTGGAGATCATAAGTTTGAAATATGGGCAATGAGATATTTAGTGATATATGACTCTCACCTTGCGGACCACCATCCCCATGATGCCCGTCCAGGAGCCGTTGCTGAGCTGTGCCCCCCAGTAACCTTCCCTAGGCACCACAATCTCATAGCTAAGGCACCAAGCAAGAACAGTCATGAGATAAGTGAAAATAAATTTTTTACTTATTTTATTTCAGTAATTCAATCATATGGTGAACTTTTCTCAACGTGAAGGAAAGTTTTGTCACGTTAAATATTCAAGTACAGGTTTATCGCCACGAGATAAATTTGTTATAATTCTCAAATATCATTTTTCTTAACATTATGATGGACAAGTGTGGATACGAGCCAAGTGAGAACACCAAGAATAACAAAACTGGAAATAACTATTAAACTCTGTGATACAAGAGGTGTACAGTACACACACTAATGAACTGAAGGCTGGTGGAAAGGTGTGAGAGAGATAAGGGTTCCACAGTGAGGAGTGGGAGGGAGCATGGAATGAAGATAAGTGATTGTGAATATTTTTGTTTTCTTTTTAGTTAACATGTGAGGCAATCTAACAGCCCCGCCTGTTGAGTGACATTTCAACTACCCAATTGTGTTATCTGTTGTCTTGCTGTTCCAAGTCCTCATTATAAGGTATTTGGTGAAAGGAGGTGCCTGGGCAGTCAACTTGACTCCCATCAGCCATTGACGGCACAGGTAAGCTTCGTCTTTGCGGTGTTATTTCCTGTTATTTGTCAGGGTGATTCTTTTTTTTTTGGGGGGGGGGGCACTCCCCTACATCCTTGTGTAAGGTGGAGCACAGAAGCGTTTACAGTGCCCAACAGGGAAGCATGCTTAGGTCATGCTTGCCTTTATGTCTCATGAGTTAAGGGCGTAGAAGCCTGAAGAGTCAGTGGTTTATGTCATCAAGTTATTGGAAGCTCCAACAACTTGTCCCTGAATACGAATTCGCAACTTTCGATGTACACCAGGTACCTACTTTACTGCTAGGTGAACGGGGACTAATGGGGGCTAGGAAGTATGTCCAAACAACTTACACCGGCCCGGGAATCGAACCCGTGACATCTCGCTTGCGAAGGCAAGAGCGGTACCACTCTACCACCAGCACCCCCTCAGGGTGATTTATTGGTGGAAGAAGTTTTCGTTGTTGGATCCATTACAGTTTAACATTTTGAAGTTTATTTTTTGTATCATTTTTGATGTGTTCCTTTACCAGGACTCTTAGAGATTATCCGATGCCCTGGGGCACTGATGATAGGGTTCTGCTAAAGGGATCTGCCACATGCTGGGATGACGTGATAGATAATGATAGTTCCACAGGAGTTCAAACAAAAAAGAATAATGGCTTAAATCTCATTAGCAAACTGACCATGGAAATATATAGGATCACAAATGAACAAGTCAAGAGATAGATGAATTGTCTGATATGAAAAAGAGGTAAGGACGAAGTGGAGGATTGATCACTGATGAGGATGAATACACATTGTAATTCATATAACAGTGGTAAAATGAAGAGGAAAAGCACCAACCTACACAAGACCATGATGACAGGTGAGGGACAGATGCGATGACCACTGTCAGAAAAAGCTTAAGAGTTCTATAAGTGTGAACAAATACCATAACACTATAAGAACAATACACTACAAAAACTACAAAAGAACAACAACAGGACAAGAGATGAACATTATAAGACCAACTCGCTACAAAAAATTTACCAGAAGTTTAGTTTCTGAGCAATAATGTCCAGGACAGAAATGAGGGTTCCGTTCAATTTGGGGGGCTTGGAGTAACGGTCTATAAGCATCACGAAGGGCGCCCACTGTCGAGTATACATCAGAGAGTCATCAACAATGTTATTTATCCTGAATTACCTGAAGATTAGACACCCCAGTTTCTTCCACCTGAAACAATCACTCCAATGCTTATGTTTCATTCAGGTAGATTTTTTTTGTTTTTTTCCTCCATAAATTACAAAAAAATCAGAATTCCACTTAAATAGATGTCTCAAGAATTATGTTGGGAGTATCTGGTATGTCTTTTCATCATAATCGGCCTGTCTTGTTTTCGAATGACATGAAACGTGGATATAATCATCTCAGTACTGTATACGGATACATAACATATATTAAAATCAAGAATATCAATAAATAAAAAATTCATGACACTGCACTAAAGGTGGTCTGTGCTGTGTACCGTAAGTTTTGAGCTTTTATCTTCACTCATGGGTCCGACGCTGGATAAATATACTATTTTCTTAGATTTTTTACCTTTGAGTTTTTGAGGGGATTTACTTTTATTGTGATCAAGGGATACACCCACATTTCAAATTTCAGTATTATTAGTTCGTTTTTCCGCCACCACTCTCCATCGTGCGCTGCAGTAAAAAGTCCCAACACGATGGCCCCGTCAACGGAGGATGTTTACAACTCCGGGTGCGTCTCTTCCTCTCCGCCGACCAAGCACTGAGAATCCATGGCCCAACCCAACACGCACCTGCCGCTTGACCTGACGCTAGCCTGTCTCTGTCCTGCCCCCTCCTGGCCGCGTCCGGGCGAGTTGCTGCTGCCTCCAACTTATACTCCCTCACGCAAGCGGTGTTTAGCCACTGCCCCTATTCTCTCCTCCTAAAATTCACTTCAATCCTCCCTTTATTCTTCCCCTGAACCTCCTTCCCCCCTGTCACTAGCATTTCATGTTCCTCTCCTCGACATTGTTACATAACTATTTGACAAATTTCATAACCGAATGACAACACATATCGAATGACAATCTAAAATAACTGTTGGTGGTATGTCATTCTCCAATTGTTACATTCTCAAACTATATGTAAACTGTCGGTTTATTGTTCACGTCTGTCAACTTCATAACTTATGTCAATCACTTCCGTTAGCATGAACCAACAGTTATTTTAGATTGTCATTCGATATGTGTTCTGTCATTCGGTTATGAAATTTGTCAAATAGTTATGTAACAATGTCTCAACGGATATGTGAAAAGGTGTATAAGGGTAGTTAATTTGCAGGTAAAGTACACTGGGATGCCTAATCTTCAGATGGTCCTATAGTTATATCATGGAAATAAGGTTTTGTTGATTTTTTATCTAACAATAAAAAAAACCCAAAGTATGATTTTACTCAAACTTATGTTATTGACCAAATGCTTTTTACAAAATCTGTGCGAGTCCCAGAAAGACAGTCACTTACCTCCTCGACGGCGACTTTAAGACAAGGAGGAGAGCCAGCAGCGGCAGTCATGGTGAGGGTCAACAACACAACACTCTTCTCCCCAGCTTCCTCGTCGCCTTAAATACTTCTCCATCTCAATAATTGAATAAGCACAAGATTAATCCTTCTGGTGACAAATGAAATGTTGGAGAGTTATAGCGCGTTGATTAGGTGGTGAAATATAAGGCCAGAAAATTATTCATCTTGGGAAAAAAAAATCCAGCTTATTCTTGAGTGTCACAATACTGAAAAGAGGTCATGTGTGTGTGTTGTGTTATTATAAAATGTCACCCTCTTAATTATCTTCTCTGACCTTCTGTGACCTTACTCAGAGAACCCAGAGAATATCTTTCACCGTATAAAGTCGTATTACACTTGGATATATTCGTTCACAGAGGAATATACACTGGTAGGTATAACATCAATTTACCTATTAAGTGAAAACGAAGGTATTTAGATCCTGTGTTAAGGCAGAACAGGAATAGTCCCAATGACATAGTATGAACGGGTTCCTAATTTTATCAGCTGAGGGACATTTAGCATTTGTATAGAACTTTATTCTGGCATTACTTTTATTTACTCTATTATCGACGATTAATTCGCCAGATGATCAAGAGTTAAGCTAGCCCAAAGTATTTCACTAAGGTCACAGTTGAGATGGATTCATTCCCACACACTACCAAACTCAATCTACGGCTGTGTTGAAATACCGGAAGTGTAAACATGAAGTCGTGATGCTGTTTTCTTATCAAAGTATATATCATAAAATACATTGGTATTATATTTCATTGAGTCTTATATTTCACTTTATACATCATATCAATGCTTATTTCACAACAAAATTTGTGTATAGCTCAAGAATTTATTATAATTTTCAGCATTTCGGAGACGTCCAGCTCCCTTGATTGTTTGTTTGAAAACTTCTACATTGCTTTACCCTTTAAAGTACTATATTTGCTGCAATGTTATTGAGGGCTATTTCAATTATATCCACTAATTACAGTTATAAAAGACTTTAACGTAAATATTAACACAGGACATGAATACCTGTGTTTGCTTTATATACAGGTATGTGTTTAATAAAATGACTGACTAATTGTCAGTCACAGTAAGCATTTGATACATAATGATAAGCCAACTTATTAATATAACACATAATTATGTCAACATGGGCCTGGCGTCCTCCCTTGGGTCGTTGGTTCGAACTTGTGATTCGGTTGGTTCGACTTCGATCACGAAAACTTGTAACTTGCTCAGCTGTTCAGTTTGTTTCCAGCAGCGAAGCGTACCGGTGACGAACTCCGCGCTCTCCACTCTAACCTCCATCCATAGCTTATAAGACCTGTTATTTGTGCTTGTGCGTGTGTGTCAAGGTAAAGCATCGCTGGTGTGAGGCATTACTCGGAAGGCGCAACTCTTCACCAAGCGGAGGATCAGGTAAGCTAGTCATAGTAAGGGCAGGTGAACTGCTGGTGGGATGATTTATTAGACGTAGAGGTGGGCAGCTACGGGTGTTGTTGGCGAGAATTACGAGCTACGGATAAAAGGAGGTAGAAGGCGACGGAGAGAAGGAGAAAGAGATTATTAGCGCACAAAACACGGGGTGAGGGGGGAGGATATTATGAAGATAATAGGGTAAAAGTTTTGAAGAGCACGGTAGCCATTTGCATTGTTGTCCTCGCAGTTTTCGAGCCAACATTCCGTCCACGTGTTCATGAGTACCATTTAAGGCTTCACTGTCGTCGCGAGGAAACTCTTGTCATTGTAGGTAATGGCGTCTGGCCTCGTAGAAGTAGATTGAGGAATTAAAAAATAAGGAAAATGTTGGATTCCTCGAGGCAAAAAAAATATTGTAAAATAAAATTTTGGTGAGGTGAATTTGTGTATGTGTGTGAAATTTGATTACGTAAACTATGAAATTTTTTGATAAAGGGTGGGCAGTAACTAGCCAGGGAAGGAGGGTATTTATGGCGTCGTGAAGGGAGGAGAGTGCTCGCTAAGAAAGACCTCTCACGTCCCCGGACCCCAGGTTTCATGTGCCCCTCACGCGACCCTCAGTAGTTGTAAGGGAGTCGTTATTTCCTGATACATGATGGGATAATCAATGTTTAGATCCGCATGATGTAAAAGTAAAAGGTTTTCAAAAGGTTGGTGTCCTTGCACTTACCTCAAGTCTGTTGCTGACATTTTAACGGCCAGTTTTGCCAGAATATACCAACCATCCGAAGGGGTAATAAGCTGATAAGTGTGAAAAGATAAATAAAAATTAAATAAATAAAATGAAAGTTGAGAAAATTAGTAGAGTTCCTCCGTAAAAGGCTCTCTCGGAGGACCATTTTCAATTATTACCAAAGAAGATGTAATTTTAGGGTAAACTTGTATATTGTTACATTCACCTGGTGTTGTATAATATTTTCTTATTTATCATTTGTGCCATTGGTCTGCTCTCTAGCTGGCTGGGTGGTCGGTCATTTCTCTATTACACAACGTTGGCAATTGCTGAACATGTCCTGGTGGTTTCTTAAACACTGTTGGCAAGTACTGGCTTCAAAATGTATCTGTACCTGTGGCAGTGTTGGTCAAGTTTGGTCTTGACTGAGCTCACACTCGGTGCTGTCACAAAACTCTTGCAAATTGTTCCAACAGTTCACAAATCTCACCCCAAAAAAGGTTTGCCCTGACAATTTTCTGAACTTGTGGCGGGTATTTGCCAGCTCCGGGTATGAACTTAAGAGTTAATAATTTGATATGACTTGATTTGATTTTCATTGGTAAATGTTAAAGTACATTCCGAACTCTTTCCACTCTGCCTGTCCGTCTGTCTTGTCTACCACCGTATTTGTCCACCGACGTATCTATTGTCTACGCATGGTAAGAGTGGGCTACATATTGTCATGGTCAGTCTTATATTTTAGCTAGTCGTTTATCTATATTGTATACTTAATAATGCTCTTTAACCTTGGTTAGTTTCATCATCCAAAACATGGCGGGAAATTATTTTAAGTCTTAAATGCCTGGTGGAGCAAAAGGTTCCCAGTGACTGGAAAATGGATTATGGGAGTCCTATATTCAAGCAGGGCGATCATCACTCCACGAATAATTATATACCAGTGAACCTGACCAGCATAGTATGTAAAATACTAGAGAGCAACCTTGTGAGGGACTGCCAAAGTGACCTTATGCAGGGACGCTCCTGTTTAACACAATTACTCCAGGTACTGGATGTTTGGATTCAAATTCTGAAGCAGGATGGCAATATCGACAATATATATTCCTGAATTTTTCCAAGGCATTCGACAGTGTACCCCATGAAAGGATGGATATTAAACTAGATGGGTACGGGATTTGGGGAAGTGTCCTAGCGTGGATCGGAGACTTTCTTCATGACCGCAAGCAGTGTATGATGATTAATGGTACGAAATCGTCTTGTGTACCCTACCCGTGACAAGCGGGGTACCATAGGGTAGTGTATTGGGCCCTTTGTTTGTTTGTTTGCTTCATAAATGACATTTCCATCTGGAGTTTTGTCACCCCGTCTGGTCCCCTAGACATGCTAGAGACTGTCAATTGATTGAAAATGTCCAAACTTACTCCGTTTTACACACTTACCACAGCCATCCTTGATAGGCTCTACAGAATGGGTTAACAGTTTTCAGTATTTCTCTCTGGTCAATTGTTACTGTTATCTGTAAATAAAGATGCTTTAATTTGTTATGCTCATAATACTGACACTGACAATGCAAAAACAAAATTCATTACAGTATTAGAAATTTATTTAAGTACAGTGTACCCCTTATAGGAACACTTGCTATCAACTTAAGAATCCATATATTTTTAACCTTAAATTTTTATTCAAATAAGTTCTGATAACATGTACATTTTAAAGGAGTAATTGATGAACAAAATATAATATATACCTGCTGCTGCTGCTGTGTGAACAACGTGTCCATTGACTGCATATTGATCTGGAGTAAAGTGGCTTCTACTTAACACATTAGATGTATTGAGCTGTTTCATTGTTTTATCCTTCAAATACGTCATATATAGTGTGTGCAGCCATTCCAAGCATCTGTTAAAAAGTATGATGATTAAAAGTGAGTAGTTTTAAGTGCCTAACTAAGTAAAGCACTGAGTATTCGTTCCAGAATATGACCTGGACTTCGGCATGATAACTTTTTCTGGGGTATCTTACTGGTTTGTGGCATTCAGACCTTCATTTCAAGGTCATGTGCTTAAACGAATATTAACTCCGAACTGAATATTGTTATATAACTTAATTTCAACAAAACAATTACATATTAATATTAACTTCATTTTTTTTCATCTTTGGGAAAACGATGGAATTTCAGATGGTTTGATTCTTCTTGTCTTTCCCACACATGACAGACATGAATCATGGGACCTTGTCTTAGGAACTATTTTTTACACATATGACAGACTGAATATACCGCAGTCTTTTCCCCAAATGTAAACAAACAGCTGACACGTAGCAAAAGACTCGGTCGGATCAGCGCCATCTATATTTAATGCGACATACTTCAAGGCGTCTATACACTCCACTGATATGCTGGAGTAATAGTTCCTTCATCTATATTTCTTGGCCATACGTCTCCCAAGTTTGTGTATATCCCAGAAATTCCTCAGCTATATATATATATCCAAGGTGATCCCCCCACAGTGTCCACCAGTATGTCTCATAGTGTCCGTCTTATTAAAATAGGGTGTCCACAGGATGTCCACCGAGGCTGCAGCAACATGCATGATGCAGTAGTGACGTCAAGGGGATCAATACACTGATGGTGGGGGAGGGGGATGTCTGCTGCCTCGCTGTCAAGGTTACGACCACCACCACCACCCTCCTAACCCCCACTCCCCCTCCTCGTTATTATCTTATTCCTTCTCTTCGTCTTTATCCTCCTCCAGTTCCTCCTCTTCCTCCAGTTACCTCTCCGTCACCTCCTTCTCCCCCCCCCTCCTCCTTCAGTTCTTCCTCCTCCTCCTTCCACTTTACATTTTACTGCATGGTGTTTTTCTCTTAAAAAGCTCCTTAGGTAGTCGAACAGGTCCCAGGGATTAGGTTAACTCTCCTCTGTGTGGCCTTATGCAGGACCGTGTACGTAAGTGTGTGTGTGTCGGTCTTTATCCCGGTTACGTCTGTGTGTGTGGAGGTCGCCCATCAACACAAACCTCTACCCGTATTGACAGTGACATGTAAACAACAACAATAATAACAATAAATTCATCTGAAATTATTTACCGATAATTAATGAGGCGTAATTGACCAACAAGATCATTTTAGATAATTATTTTGCTTCTAACAATACTTCAGGCCTGACACCTTAACCCTATCATTTAAAATTAACCCTCGAGTTTTGTTGTTTATTGTTAACGTGGCCTGGTCTACAGGGATGTGTTAATTGTATAAGTTAGTATCAGTTATAAATGTTATGGCAATCAGAATCAGAATATTTAACCCTTTGAGGACGACGGTAAATTATCTAACCTAGACATAAAACTAATCAATACTTCACCAATACACTACTGTACCATAACTTGATAACACCTGAACATAGTGTTATATTGTAGGTAGATATTTACAGTTATATTAGACACTACTCGTTGTCTCCTCCGCCCCAAACATCCAGTCAGCGCTTCCCCCCCCCCCTCCCCCCCACAATCACTCAAGCTGTTTATTTCTCCTATAAGTTACGCGTCAGTTAAGGCACTTATTGCAGCCTGATAAATGACTCCATAAGATTAATATAAGTTACGTGTATTTGTGGGGTTAATTTTATTCCACAGATTAGTTTGAGTTAACATAAAGGGGGAGAAGCACGACACGGTGTAGCAGGTGTGTGTGTGTGTGTGTGATTTTTAAGTATTGTCGTAACTCATTAAGCTTTATGAAGTTTTATGATTATTTTCTCATTTGTGGTACAGTAATACTTCTTATCTTCGTTAGTAAACTGGGATTCGGATTATAGATGGTTCAGTAAGGATGAGTCGAGGCCTCATTCACCTATCTCGAAGCCTCGCAGTGAACTTGTGATGTTGGACAGCTGACACACGCTAGTCTGTCTAACTCTCTGTACTGTTGCTGGCTGACGACTGCTGGCTTTACAGGACACTATTGGCTGACAGCTGCTGACGCTACTGGGTACTGCTGGCTGATGCTAGTTGCTACTGGGTACTACTTGCTGACTTCCCCCCCCCCCTCACCACCCAATCAAAAATCTTGGCTACGTCCATGTTCCAGTATACATAAGTGAACACACCTGTGGAGCCCGTAGTAAACACAATATTTTATCATGTTAACATAATGAAAATGGTCCTCGGGTTTGTTCCGATTGGGTTACTGAATAACTCCTTCGACAGCCTGACAGAAAACGGACCTTCGCTTCCTGGACGGTGAAAGATTGATCCTGTCTGGGGCTACTAAATTATGTACACTAACTGAGGTACTGGGTAGGGCGGGGAAGAGAAAGGAGGGAAACAGGTGATGAGGGGGAGGTGTAGTGATTGTTGGGGAAAAGTTGATTGAGGGAGGACTCGAGGGGAAAGATTTTGAGACAGAAAGTTATGAAAGAGGATAATGGAGAAGTAAATTTTTGAGGAAGAACAAGTTAAAGAAGTCTTTTTGTATGAGACCAACTGAGGGGAAAATTTATAAGAAAGGTAAGTGAGGGAGAAAGTTTGTGAGAGGAGAACTTTGAGAGAAGTAATGTGAAGGGAAAATATGAATAAAAGATGAGGGGACAAAAGAGGGGAAAATTTTACTACATTTTCCCTCTTAGTTCTTGTCTTTCCCAATCTCCCTTTAACCCACTGCCCCTCCCCCTCTCTTCCCACTTCCCCTGCCTTCCTCAGTCTTTGTCACGAGCCTCCCCTGTCTCCCCCTTCCCTCCCTTCCTCCCTATCTATTCTACCACGCACTTACCTCCCCATCACTGTTCTTCCCCATCTTCCAATTCTTCCCTTCTTGACCTTCCCGTCCTTCCCCTTGGTCCTCCCCTCCCCACCATCCTCTCCCCATCTCCTTCCCTCTCTACCTTCCCCTATCGCCCCCTACCGCCCCTCCCCTGCCTCGCGTGTCACGGTGGGTGCCGATCGACGGTGTGGCGCCAGTGGATTGCTCGTAATCAGGCGGCCTCAACATGTGTGCATTTCGGCAGAATGTTTTGTGGACCCGCGTGCCACCACCACTTCAACCACGTCACCTTGCCGTCTCGTGCTGCTGCCAAGTGCTGAAAAATTTCCCGAGTAGATTATGGCAGTCTCCATACGTGTTACTATTGGTTTCTTGTATACGTGAAGATATGATAGTTATGATGAATCACAAGAATAGTTATGGTAGAGACAGGTAAGTATGTTTTCAGGTAAATAGATAAACACAGATGTAAATATACTCTGGTAAAAGCAAGAATAGGTAGACATAGGTAAATATGTACTCGATTGAACATGAGAACCGCTAACGTAACAAAAAAAATATAAGGTTATGTACTCGCGCGAACTTAAGACTTGGAGAGTGCGTGTGAGTACGTGGGACGGTACGTTACTATATACACGAATATTTATCAATACTCCCACAACACACATTTTCCAGCTGTGTCCAGACTAAAACACGTCGGCACATAGTTTTAATTGTCGTGTAGAGACGTCGTTACGCACGCAAGAACATCCATTATAAAAATCCGTTCGTATTCGAGGGGTAGAGACGGTCCGTGTGGCATTGCAGCTTCACGGTATTGTCGACCTGAGACGCACCACACACGGGAACCACGGATTAGTGTATTAATTATTGACAAGGAATGGGAGGGGTCGTACTGGGCGTAATATTATATGACTTATGTAGGTAACCATAGCAACGTGAAGTAAAACAAACAATGATTTACTTAGCTTAACATGTATGAGTTTTGTTCATACGGAGCATAACCTAACCTTACCTTAACTAACTTCGTCTCACAATTAAACTTTCAGGTCCCCAGTGCATGAAATCAATTGCTTTCTCAGAACTGTTTTGGCTTGTGTGTGGCCAGGTAAACACACAAGATAACTATAGCAGGAAGGAAAACATTTAAATATTCTTGTCATGTTCTCCGCTAGTTGGTCAGACACAAAATTATCTTGACTACTTGATAAAAACAGAAAACCCACAACGAGTTACAAAATTAACGTAACCAACGGATTATATAATTAACATAATGACACAAATGCTTGGAGGTGGTGAGCGAGTAATTATCGCCGTGAGTTGAGGCCCCGCGACACTACGCTGGTGACAGTATAGTTCCCTGATGCAGAGCTTCAGTATCGAACCTGGCCTGGGATAGTGATCCTCCCTCCCGGTCCTTCCATCCCCCCTCCTCCTCCCTCCATCCCCCTCCCTCCATCCCTCCCTCCATCCCCTCCCTCCACCCCCTCCCTCCACCCCCTCCCTCCACCCTCTCCCTCCACCCCTCCCTCCACCCCTCTCCCTCCACCCCTCTCCCTACCGCCCCCAGCCAAGCTCACCATTGCCTTCTCTCGTGCACGTGACGCACAAATGTTATTCACTCACTCTAGTGGTCCGCATGCTCACCTCGCAAGCGAGCGGACCCGGGTTCGATTCCCGGGCAGGGTGAAACTATGGGCAAGTTTCTTTACTACATTTGCCTCTGTCTACCCAGCAGTAATTGGGAACCTGCAGTTGGCGAGTTGTACGGTCTTCTCGGACTATTTATTCCTTGACACTGGGTCATGCAACTCGTTAACTCAGGGTGTGGTTGTTGTGTTGGCGACAGCTTCTACACCTTAAACAAATTCACGCCAAGGTGGCCCTTGGGCCAGCCATCCTCGTTACACGAGGGGCAACCATTATATATTATAGTGTCAGTATGTTAGTCCAGGACATGTACTTAAGGGTCACGTTAAGATTAGAACCTCGGCTTAATTCACTTTAAGATTAACCACCTTAAAGCTAACCTAACCTTCCCCCAATAGCCTTAAGCTGGTTTACCTTCAGGAGAATAAGCTGGGCGTCTAAACTTTGTGATTCGTATCTATTTCGATTTGAAACCTGTTTTATTTATATACTGAATATAATCCTTACCTTTATAGCGAGAATACAAATACTATCTCCCAAATTCTTCAAAAGCAGGATTGATGAGTAAACGTACGTGTGTGTGTGTGTGTGTGTGTGTGTGTGTGTGTGTGCTCGCGTGCGTTTTATCTCGGTTATTAATCCGCCAATGTCCACACAGCTCGGTGAAACAAGGCAAAATTATCTGTTATGCGTCTGGTATTATATTGTGTTCTCGAAATCTTAAAATAAATATATATAAAATTCTCCTAAATGTTGCCACAGCCTCTGAAAACTGAATGGGTTTCTTCCTGACGATCAAAGTAATTAAAGGCACAATTGAGCGGAGGATAAGTGATCACCTCCTGACGTCACCACTTAACCTTTTCTTTCGTTTATGTATTTAAAGATGTTTTCATAGTTTTCAGATAATATTATTTGAATTGTTTGTCTCTTTATGATTAAACACTAGCGCTAACCTAACCTAAACTAATTTACTTTAATCTAACCCCTCCAGAAGGTAGCGTTAAGGTGTTTAATTAAGTGAAATAAGCTTGGGTGCTTCATCTTCAGGTTATCCAATAATTCCTAACAGACTAAATGAACGTCTGTAGCCATCAGTGGTTAGGCAAACTCTCGGTGATTCTGACTACATAATTATCTTGTCCTGGATTATCGTCTCATGTGACCTGGAAATAATAATTACTTGAGCCAAGTTAGCAGAAAGTTAACACTAACTCCCCAGTCAGGTGTGGTGATGACGTCGCTAGGATGTGATGATGATGGTGGTGTTTCACGCTGTATACAGAATGTTGAAGGTAAAGTTGTCGATCGGTAATTAAGTCGGGGAAACAATGATTCTAAAAGGTGGTTGATGTAGAGGAAGACGTGTTGCTATGTTCAGGTCTTTTTCAGTCGTATGGGAATAGTTGTGAGATACATCTATTGCTGTATTCTCTTATATTATATGGTGCTGTTATACTGTGTGTGTGTAGGGTGGTGGCTGTGGGGAGTTGGTTTAAGGGTTGACGTAAATCTTGCTCTTGATATAAGTGGCCTGACCTTACCTCCTGCCGTGAACCACCGCACCAACCCCTGACACACGGGATAATATATTAAAGCTTACCAGTACTTGAGTGGCGATATACTTACACCACATTGACCAATCTGATCTTCACCTCTACCTGACCTCTCCCCCCCCCCCTTGTTATTCTTCTTACAGGTAATAATCACCTTTGTTTTACCGCCTCACAATCACCTGGTAATTAAGGTGGTGATTTATAACACTGGAGGAGGGGGATTGCCTGACATAAATAAACGTCTATATATATATCATTATCGTGTGTCTGTCTCACCTGAACAAACAGGTTGAGGAGGGAGGGTGAGGGAGGGTGAGGGAAGCCTGACTTGTGACCCAGCATCACCCCGCACGAACTGACCTCTCCCCTTTCCCTCCTTCCATTTTTCATCTCTTTTTCCACCCACCTTCCTCCTCCCCCTCTCTCCCTCTTCTCTCACCCCTCCCCCTCTCGCTCCCTCTCTTCTCCCCTCACAATATTTACATAGTGTATGCTTATATTTACTGTCAACTTAGTTATTGTCAACGATGAAAACATTACTTAGGTTTATAACGCACTACACCAACGCCTGGGACAAAGATGACTGTATATTCTTTTGTATTTACTCATGTTTCCGGATGTGGGCGTCATGGTAGCTAGGTGTGGTTATTGTGGTAGCTGTTCAGTCGATATTGAGAAAGGAGGCACTATAGTCTGGTCGTCATGGTAGTTAAGATTGGTTACCATGGTAGCTGTCCAGTCAATAGTCAGGCAAGCAATGCAGGACTTGGGCATGCGCGCAGCTGGGCGGAGGTGGTTCATGGACAAAATCCCAGCAGATAATTTCCCTACTAAACAAAATCTGAGCAGACATTACTGCTTAAAAAAAAATCCTGCTAAACATGTTACCTGCTCCACAAAATCCCGCAACTAAAACAATATATAAAAGAAAAAAATGATTAGGTTAATTTATTTTGGGTTAAAGTTCTGGTTAGATTAGCTATGATTATGTGTCCTTGGGTTGGATTAGGATGGATTATGTGTAATTGTGTAAAAAACTGTTTTGGTGTACAAAATGTTTCTATATTGTGTAAACTCTGTAAGTACGGAGGGGGGAAGGGGGATTGTGTAGGTGCGCTTCGTGTAGGACTTTTTCATGTCTCTGTGTTTACGTTTGCAATTAAATGTGTGTGTGTCTGTCAGAGTGGAATTAGTTTAAGGGTAACGCCAGATAATCTCTCATTATTACATCAGTTTCCCTCAGTATACCATTTGCCTGTTCTACCGTAATTCTTCACATTTATCTCACTTTCCTAAACACATATATCGGAAGCATACTTTTAAATGGCTTTTTTTCCATTATCGCGACTTCACATATTTAGCCTAATGGTACTGTAGACCCTATTGCATTTTATCTTACTATATAATTATCCTTAATTATTGTGGTATTAAATTTTATTTCTATAAAACGAACATGATGCAATATGGTAGAGGGTAAAGATGAATAAAAAGAGGGAAGAAGTTGGCTGGAGTTCTGGGGTAGGAGCCATTCACCAATTCGATGTCACCCAATATTCACGATCGTCTATGTTTACCTGACACTAATTACTACAACACATGTTTTTAAATCAAATGTCAACAAAGCTCATCAACCTTACAATCTTTGTTACTTTTTGCCATGTATGGTGAAGTTATGCGCAAAAATGTATTCACTTGCATATCACTACACTAGGCAGCAATGGTCCAGGTTTGTTGGGGGGTAGAAATTTCACGGGGGGTGTTTTTATTACTAGATTTGTTTAAATGAAATTGGCTTCCGCGTTTCTATAAAAGAATTGTGAGCTTAGGATTGACAAGTAAAAACTTTCCTTATACTTATGATGTGTACTATTAATAATAATTTTAATGATAATAAGACCATAAAAGCCAGTTAGTGCATCGAGTGGATCAATGAATGACAACACTGAGAACTGACCGTTGTACTCCCTGGCAGACGTATGATGAACGCTATCAACAACAAATGGTTTTACAGGAGAGAGGCAATTCGTCATATACCATTTAAACATAAAAAAATAGTAATTTAGATAATACATACCATTAAGATCTTTAGCTATACTGTTTTCAACGAGTATGCAGTCAATCCAGTAAGACACTTTGGTATCATTCAAGCAGCTGCTGTGAAGTTTGAATCGTCAGTCGCCTCCGTATGGCAGTTTTGTCTTCTTAGAATTGTTGAAGTGAAATATATGTTATTATAAACAATTGACTGCATCTCAACCACCAATCATTTGAAATCTGTGTTGTGACCATCTGAACTGGGTTTTTTTTCTGGAAGGGACGATAACACCAGATTTTGTACAGGTAAGTTAAAATAGTGTTGATATGGTAGTAGGTAGGTATCAAACAGGGAGGTACTACTGCCTGGGAAGATATTGGACAACTCAATACAACATACATATATCGTTTCTCGCTATTGATTTTATTTTTTGTATTTATTTATGGTCCTTCATTAATATTAATATATATTTAATATTTTTTATAATTTTGTATTTATTATTATTATTATTATTATTATTATTATTATTATTATTATTATTATTTTCCTCTCAGGCCCTGATGTGGGTCATTGGCCTCGATTATAAACAAACATTTGATGGCTTGTCAGCATATTCTTGGTCACATCGCCTAAATATTAATAATTATTATCATTAAGACTGTTCTGTTTTGTTTACCTGGTAGTTCTAGACTCGGCAGGTAAGTAATTTATAATTATTAAGTATAACGTACTTATTGTAACCATATATCCAATTAATTCGCCTTTTATGCTTTATTCACTAAGGCTATTAGATTACCGAATAGTCAGTTAGATTTTAATTTCAGAATGTAAAGTTCATGACAATTTGTACAGCACTACCATAATTTGCACCATTAACTTATAAATGTGTAATGAAAGCAGATGTGTACAGTAATAGGGTGTTGTTTGACATATTATTGACCATATAAGATCATTGAGACAAACAATTTAAAAGATCAATAATTCACTACCGGTATATTTAAAACACCAGTATTTAGATGATTAATGAAACCAGACCACTAAAGGAACTTGACATACATTATCTGGAGTGTTCTGTCAGGTATGAATGTGATAAGATCGAGTTACTTTTGTTTTATTTTTTCTTTGAACATTTGCATTGTAGTTTATATACATATTTAATTTCTTGTTTTTTGTTATTTATCTTTGTCTTCTTTCAATAGTTTTGTTTTATAATATTCGTTTGTGTTACAGTGTTCACAGGTGGAATTTATTGTAGGTTATGCTATGAATTAAAAATTGTAAATGACCTGGGTAGTTGGTTTTAATTTTAGGGGGATTTTATTGGTGTTTTCTTGTATTTATTTTGTGACTGTTCTATTTAAGGGAAAATAAGTTTATAAACCTTTCATAATATTTTTTAGGGTTATTGAGTTATAAGTATGGAGGTCTTTAACTGTGTAGTGATGAAGCTTTAACTGACTCTGCTCGTTATAGCCTTATGTCCTGACCCCTTTAATGTGTCCTTATTCATCCTAGTCTTCAAATACTTGCTTCAGAAGTAAGAACATTTAAATAATACCATATAGACCTATACAACACCACTGCCTAGAACATCCCATTTTAAATATCTCGTCTGCAAACATTTGACTGAAAACCCAAGAAGTAAATTAAATTTTCTCGTGTCCATAATTGTCCAAGAGCCAAATAGCTGAATACCGAATTTTGTTTTGCTGTAGCTCCAAACCTGACAAACTAGTTTCAACCTTGACAACTGATCTTTTGTGCGTGCAACCTATCCGTCTTAAAGTTAAACAAACATTTCTGGTGTTAAATTTACATATTTCAGGAAAATAATGCTCTCATACCAGTCAAGATGGAGGTGAAACTGACAAAATAAATATATTTTGTTAAAGAATATAATGTTTATTTACCTTATGGATCGTGACTTCTGGAGCAAATGACAACCATCAAGTCAAAAACTGAAATCTTGCTACAAGACCTATATCGATTTGATCTAATATTGGCAGGTTTGAACCATGTTGACGGGATCACAGGAAATAGTTTCCCTGGAAAATACTTCCTACTGTAGGTAAGGTTTGTGTGCAGCCACCTCGTAAAATGAAGTAGAAAAAACTGGACGGTATTATTTGGAACATGGTTTAGATTAAAATACCGTATGAATTAAGTTGACGTCCAGGTACACAAATCTTACCTTGGAATTGCTGCCCCGAGTAACTGCACCCCATGACACGACACTCGACCCTATTACATTGATTATTGTCGTCTAGTTTATTACCTATTATACGCTAACAATAATGTACCGTATGTGTTATCAGTAGGTTCTCCAGGCTAATATTGAGTAATTGAACTACTAGGATGGGTTGACTACTGGGATGGTTAATGATTTTTACATGTTAAATTCGTACGTTTTCCTCGTTAGTCATAAAACACTTGGTATTTACCGTTTGATGCCCGAAGTGATCTGTTTAAATTCATTTGTTTCTTATTTGGTATTTTAAATTTTTCTCCAAGTAGGACAACCCAGTCTAACCTTACCTAACCTCACCTTGAATATATATGGAGGAGAAATCGTAACTGTGGGCTGATAATCCTGGCATTTTATAGCACCGAAAACAAGACGAAGTAACTTTCTCCAATAACCGTAAATTTCTGTTAGCTAAATCCTTCCATTTTCACACCTTTCAGAAGTGTTACCGCAAAATATATCCTGCTTTTCACCTTCTCCCGTAAATTTATTTATTTATTCATTATTATAGGAGTTGGAAGGTACAATGTGGTTCGTAGCCTTTCGTCCACGACCCGAATTCATGCAACACGAATACGTAAATTCCCTCAGAAACCCATCTCCACAGGTATTTTTACAGGTGATTTAAGAACAGTGAATGCTTATGAGGTTGATTGTGGAACGTGCCTGAAGGTGGGAGGGAGGAGGGTTAAGCTACCACTGCAGTTGACCTTTGAATAAATCGGCAGTAGAAAGACCCGAGAACGTGGCCTGACTCTCAGTAGTGTTGTCGGCTATTGGCAAAGAGCAAATGTTTTTATACTGTATACGTGAATCTTTGGTGCTAGCTAATTGGACCGGGTTGTCAAAGGGCGCCTCTCTTTACCAATATAATGTTAATTTATTGGTTGTAATTCAAGTTTCTGCCGAAGCACCATTGAACTGTGCACCCAATAGCCACCTCAGGACAGATATATATATAATAAAAATGAGACGATTTACTGGGTAGATTATTATCACATGTTGGATATAACCAGCAAACTGTACCACTTATGATTTGCAAGGCCATAAAACAAATAGATAAGGATTATATGAACAAAAAGGTGATTGTATGGATTGTACGTTAAGAGTTCAGTCACCGTGTTTTATGGGTGGGGTGCAGCTGCTTGTGTGCTTACTAACGTATTTATTATGCCAGCCGTGTGTTTTTTACGGCTGCATCACTCATCACTGTCATTACCAATCCTGGCTGACCGAGAGAACTTTTCGACTGACTCCTGCTGACCAGTTATAGTATTGGTCTTTATTTTAGCTGGGAATAGTACACACGGACCTCACAATATGCTGGATGCTGTTGTTGGTTTTTTATTAAAGTTTGTTAATTTAAATATATATACAATGCAGTACATGGTGGTGGTGGAACAAGCAGATGTATACAATAGTCAAACATTTTCATTATAAATTCATGAGTGTATACTGTATGTCGATGTATAATAGAGTATATTTTATGTATTTTTTTCAAACTATGCAACTGGGTAGCCTTTACCCTTTACCCATTGTCCCACAAAATAATTGCTATTTTTTGGTAAGATTGTGTACAAATTTGCAAAAGATTGTGGCTAGAAAATAACAGGTATAATACTGTACTTACCAATTTATGCTAGGTAGTTCTCCATTGTTATCCTCCGGTGTGGAAGAATACCAGTTCTCATTTTGTTATAGATGTAAAATATGAGGTATGTTATAAAAATCCCGTGAATTTAAAATACAACATGAAAGTTAAATGTTCCCTAATGAGTTTGTAATGATGGGGAATTGAACTGGAAAGTAAGTGATTTCCCCAGACAGCGGAGATAGGCTTGACTGGGTTACCGGTACCACCAGACATACTTACATTTGACCGTAACCGCACGGGAGGGTGAGGACTGGTGGTGCGGGCACGACTGAGGCATATTGACATCTGTAAGGTTAACTGTTAGGTTACTAGGAGTTACCGACCACTGTACGGTGTAGAAATTTGTGACTTGCGGAATACTTGACCAGAGATAAGGCACACGGAAGGTTGGTCGTTGATCTTCGTATGGTTTTGGTGGGTTGGTGAAGCAATTTTTTCCTCGGGCACTCCCCGTTACCTGTGGTGTAATGATGAGCTTGCTCCCCTTCCCAAGTCTACCCAGCAGTAATTGGGAACCTGGATGTTAATCAATTGACGAGTTGTCCAGTGTCACATGATGAGATAACCGTGGAAATCTGAGCACGCAGCAGCAGCAACGCAGTGGGATTATCTGGTGGCGAGATTATCGTTCCTAAAATGTCAGGCTGGATTTACCACTTACATAATTATTGTATGTGTAGATATTATTATGCATGTATATGTTATTGGTATTCATCAAGAGGTGTTAAAAGACCATCCTGGCAATACACTGGCCAGACACCATTAGGGACGAGGACCTATGGGAAATAACACAACAGAAGATAGATGCGGCGCAGTATACTGATCTGGTGAAGAAAGTGGAGGTGGATTGGCCTCACGCTTAGAAAAACCTAACACCATCATCACCAGATACCTGTTAACTTGGAACACGCGGGGTAAATAGAAATGTTTGTTATTGTTTGTTAAATATGAACATCTCTAACAATCCACGTCTAAATGATAATCACTTGTTATCAATGTATACGTATTAAACAAGATACCAACACGAAATGAGTAATGGTCGGAAATATTTTGCATGAAGTGCGCGAGCCCAGTTCACTCGGCTTAGTCTGAGCGTCACACCGGTCTTCCAGGTTAATTCTTTGACACTGGATGGTACAGCTCATTAACCCAGAGTGTGGTTGTTGTGTTGGCGACAGCTTCTATTCCTAGCTGACCCTAGTGTTGACCAGCCTCAAATATGATGGCCAGCCATTATTTGTTAGAGGAGAGCTTGATGAGGTCGGTAGCTAGTGTTATAGGTAGTCCCGCATGGATAAGATATTTTCCCCCATACAGTAGTAGTTGGGTACCTCAGGGCTGTTTACATACTGTCCCAGGAAAATGTGACTTGAAAATACAGTAGTCGTGTCCTTACCCGGATTTGTTTAGCAACCTTTATTGACCCGGTACGTACTATCGTGGACAAAAGTTCGCTCCCTCCAAAACTGAAGCAGTATCGACCCCAAATGAGACAAAACAGCACACCCGCGCACAGTCAGGGTAAGTCAGTTCGGAGACTCGTTCCTGTGACTCAGTTCCACCACAGGGAGCGAACTTTTGTCCACTATAGTAGACGCACTGTAAATATATATCACAACTTTGTATCATTATTATTAAAGAGATATCATTAATTTACTGTAAATTATTCTCCCGAAACTATTTTTACTGCAATTGATGGCGTTGAAAACTATTCAGGTCTTGCCTCAGGGTTTGATGGAGAGGCAAGATTGAAATTCAGGAGGGTTGGTGCAGTTGGGAGCCTTAGGCGGGGAGTCTGACATAATGGTGCAGCATTTTTCCTGTGAGCTGTTTGACGTTTGTGATGATATATACTGATTCTTTATGAATATGAAAAGTGAGGATTGGCTGAAGGGGACGTTAATGTGGTGTGTTCATTTTTGTTCTTTTTCCTTTTCTGAACAATGAACACCTGCGTCTTTAAATTTACTTAATACTGTAAAGGTGGAAATGGCACTCGGAAGTATTTAACTATAGTTCAAATCTTGCATAAAAATCTTTGATTGGTTTATTTACTTGACACGTTTAGAATCTTCCGTTCGTGGGGATAACATTAATTAGTGCTTGTTTTAGTTATTGTTTTAGATCACCAGTTGTCATTTTTGGATTGAACTTGTCTAAGATTGACTCAGCATTGTGTTACTTGACGTATATACCTTAAGAAATCACAAAGAAGTAGAGAAGAGGGAAAATGAATGTCGTGGCCCGCCTTCCTCAGTGATGTAGGAACGTCTCCCTCAGCTTAGGATCATAAATGCTTATTTATTCATATAGTGAGACACTTCTTGCACCTGTGAACTATAACTGCGTCACCAACACTCCCTTGTGGACGTTGAACACTCGCTAGGACTTTCTTATCTACAAAACTAGACAGAGGATTTGAATCTTTAGCGAATGGAAACTAAAGGCTCTGAAAATGACGACATCAAGATAGAGATTCACAGTCAATATTGTGGATCAGAAGCTCAGTTATTTTTATTGTATTTGTTGTGAAGCTTGAGGTCTTTTCATGCTGTGTTCATTGGCCTTCAGAGCAAAGTTATGTTGTGATTCACCCGCCCACTGACACGCTCTGCTGGAATTGAAGGAAATGTTCTGCTTATGACCCGTTATCTATATTTTCTTAATCGCCATCATTTGTGTTATTTTGGTTACTGATAGAATTTTGGTTTTGTCTACGATTCCAATTTATCCTAAGTCTCAGAATTGTTACCTAAAGAATTCTAAGTTTCCTGCTATACGGTATTTTGGAGGAGTTATTTTTTAGGTAATATTGTTGCTATTTTATTGATCAACTCGAGAATTGTAAATAAGTTGTTGTGACTGTAGTTAGAGGCCTGCGGTACGAGACCCCAAGTATGACTGTGTGACTGGTAAACCGGCTAAACATAGAGGTAAACCACAGTCAGTCTTCAGGGCTTGGGTGTGTGAGGGTATACAGTAGTTAAGGCTTCATTTTTTTAAAGTGTGATCATGTCCCGTTATGATTAGTCAGGCGGCCACCATAATTACCCTGGTAGCCCGTGACGTCAGCGACCCCTAGTTGTTATGACGTCAGGGGGTTTCTAAACAATCATCAACCCTGGTAGGTATTTGGTACTTGTGGATGCCAGAAACCCCTACGAAGTCAGAATTGCTGTTTAGAGTAATATGGTCGTTAACTTTACTGTGCCTTAGAGGTCAGGAGTTGTTATGGTGTGGTGAGTGGAAAGTTCTGTTTTTTTTTGTGGATTAATGTTGTCCTTTTCCCTGTAGTTATACTTTAATTCAGAGCATTGAGTTTTTTTTTTTTTATCTAAACTTAAACGTGACCAAACAGTTTACGCCCTCTGTGTTTCTTAAGCTGCTCACGGGTCACTTGAGAAGGGCGTGGGCGTGGCGTGGGCGTGGTGTACGTTGGCATCATTACTCGAGGATGGATAGAGTTACAGTGTTAAGGTCTTGGTGTCTAGATTTGCCATGGCAATTCCTAGAGCTGCTGTTTTTTTTTTTGTGGGGTTGGGAGATCAAAGTTGATGGGCATCCTGTGCAAAGCGAAGCGCAGAAGCAAGTGGAGTTCCTGCTTGACCTTTTTTGACGTAAATTTATGGGTGTTAGTACCTGAGGGGCCATTGGTTGTGTTTAGCAAGTTAGACACACACCTGACCTACCCTCCCTGACCTCCACATCCCCTAGCTTTAACTCCTCTCTATCTGACCCTCTCCCCTCCATGACTTCTTCCCCCTCCTCCTTCCTCCCTCTCCCTCTCTCTCTCTCCCTCCCCCGGCCACGTCACAGTAACAGTTAACGTTGAGGAGAAACTTGACACGCCACCTCCCCTTCCTTATTGAGTGCAGAGAGAGAGAGAGAGAGAGAGAGAGAGAGAGAGAGAGAGAGAGAGAGAGAGCCACTCCCTCTCATAATCCCTCCAATCCTATCTCAGCCACCTCACTCAAGGTCAAGTCGACTTAATTAATTTTCTAGTGAAGTTTCTAGTGACCCATTGTGCTGGTGACAAATCCAGGACACAGTGTAGTAGCTTCTTCACTCGTCTAATGTGATACTGTGATTAAGACGTTTTCTTATATTTCGTCCCACATTCTCTGTTACACCTTTATGTGATATAATGAATGCATAGACAGGTGTTATTAAACCCATATTCCCTCATAATTTATTTCCTAAGGTTAAATTTGGTAATATCATCTAAATATTAATTTTTCTTTCCCTGTGTCGTGACCTAACTTATCTGGTACACTTGCCTTGTCCAATACACTTGACTTATACAATGCACTTGGAATACAATGCACTTGACTTATACAATGCACTTAACTTATACAATGTACTTAACTTATCCAGCGACATTTTTAAACGTATTTCTTCCAATATTTTAAATGATGTTACCTTTATTCCCTTATATATAACAGGTATTACTATGCATTCTTCAACACATGATCAACTTGGTCTAGCCGAGTGACCTACTGTACAGCACTTCAGGGTTCTCTACAGGGTATTGAGTAGGTTAATCTCTCTTCACTTCAGGATGTCTGCTTTTATTTCTCGACTATTTTTTTATTCCCCTCTACCTAGTCTTTTCTCCTTGAGTACACACGGCCAACAAATTATCTTTACGGATGGGTTCGATGTATTTCAAAATGAACGCTGCTATTCCTGTTGTCTTGTTAAGGTGTTCAGAATATATCGTCTGTTGTGTCAGATTGTCTAACACAAACTTGTAAAGATACTTTTTTTTTATTGTGTGTACATCTGATTTATCCTTTAAGAGTTTTTGCGTATTATTTGTATTTTTTAGATAATTCTCTTGAAAATTCTTCCTTGTATACTGTGTTCTTGTGTGGTATAACCTAAGTATTGCTGCCTTGAGATGCTGAGCTTTAACCCCTGGGTGAGTCGATACATTCTGCTTAGGGATTCAGAATTCGGTTTATGAATCTATAAATAAAGCGACTTTGACTTTAACGTGAACAAGATATGCAGCTCGCTTTTTATAACACCGATTCCAGAACTTTTGGTCTTTTATGAAGTTAATATGATTACAATGATAATTTATATTTTTACGTGAATCTGAAATTTTAAAGGCTCGTGCGGTTTTACAGTCTGGGGAGTATCACTTCTGTACATGATATTAGGTTTAAATATTCACGTTTTAACTCTTTAACAAGTCATAGTGGAATGTGACTCTTACCAGGAGATAAGTTGTAGTCAAGTGTTATGGGTTGGGATAAGAACACCCAGGAGAGACTAGACTACACAGCTGTACAGGAGGAGGAGTCTGTAATAGTCTACCTGTAAGAACCTTTACTGTTATACCTGTGTTATAATTATTGGCTATACCTTAACACACACACACTCTCTCTCTCTCTCGTTGATTTTATTTCAGGATTCATTTCAGGAGTACAAAATTGGCACTGTATATACTGTATTAGGAGTGTGTGTGTGTGTGTGTGTGTGTGTGTGTGTGTGTGTGTGTGTGTGTGTGTGTGTGTGTGGGCGAGGCTGGCGGTGGAGTTTCCCTTGACACAGGAGGGGTAATGAGGACCCGGGCTCACGTAGGGCTGTTTCCCTTGAATTGTGGCGCGACAGACGTCCCCCCCTCCACTACACCCAGGGGGCAGGGCAGCGGGGGGTGTTTGGCATAGAGACATTGGGGTGGTTGGAAGAGGGTGGCTGAGGGAGGAAAATTAGGAATACCAACACATGGGAATGGCTGACGGAGGGTGTACCACATAAGGATGGTTGGGGGAGAGTAAATGGTGTTTGGGGCTACGAGACAGACAGACAGACACAAACAGACAAAGACAGACAGACAGAGAACTAGTGATAGACAGAGAATGACCCCCCCCCTCTCTCTCTCTCTCTCTATCTAGTATCGTGGTCTTGCAACAGTAACTCTGGAACTAGTTTGTCTCCTGCCAAAATGTCAACAAAAGGTCACGTAACATGACAACAATGACAACAGGTATAGATTATAGAGGCTTTTACCCATACCAGAGACCTGTTGTTTTTCCTTGTAAGTAAAGGAGAGAGAGAGAGAGAGAGAGAGAGAGAGAGAGAGAGAGAGAGAGAGAGAGAGAGAGAGAGAGAGAGAGAGAGAGAGAGAGAGAGAGATGAACGAATGACATTTATTTATTTTTTTATCTGGTCAGGTAATTAGAATCAGGAGTTCATTCATTTATACAGGTAGCTATGTTTGTCCCTCTCGTGTATTAATAAACTTAACCTAAGGTCTAGTAAACTTAGTATGTCTTTAGGTATTTATAAATATTCATTGTTCTTCCTAATTTATGTGACGAAGTTTTGAACTCTTAATCTGTTACAAAATCTGGATTATTAACTAGTAGTGTGGCTATTAACCGGTAGTGTGGCTATTAACCGGTAGTGTGGCTATTAACCGGTAGTGTGGCTATTAACCGGTAGTGTGGCTATTAACCGGTAGTGTGGCTATTAACCGGTAGTGTGGCTATTAAAAGCTTGGTAGTGTGGCTATTAACCGGTAGTGTGGCTATTAACCAGTAGTGTGGCTTTGAAGAATATTACAGATCTTTCCACCTTGTAAAATCAACAATACCACCTGGAGTCTAACCAAACCAACTCATGGTAGACTCCAGCTCGTATAGCCTCATCCACAACTGACTCATGGTAGACTCCAGCACGTATAGCCTCATCCACAACTGACTCATGGTAGACTCCAGCTCGTATAGCCTCATCCACAACTGACTCATGGTAGACTCCAGCTCGTATAGCCTCCTCCACAACTGACTCATGGTAGACTCCAGCTCGTATAGCCTCATTCACAACATGTCACTATGGCTTCTGGACTCACAGTAAGTAGACTCAGTGTGTGGCGTGAGGGAGTGCAGAGATGTGGTCTTTGTAGATGTAAACACAAGAGAACGTTGAGACTACAGCCATAGTGTGTGTGTGTGTGTGTGTGTGTGTGTGTGTGTGTTTAACCCCGGTGTTGTCGAGGGACCTGTGCTGTCTGATGTAACTTGGTTTATGTTGGTTTAGTCATGAGGTTAACGTCATTACCCTGAACTACAAAAAGTTAAAATAATACTAACTTTAATAGTAATACTGATAATAGTAATAATAGTAACACTGATAATTATAATAACACTCTTAAACATGTTGATAATTTAGTATGAAAACGTTTATTCGTATTAAATATAACAATACTAGTAATGGTGTTCCTAACTTCCTAGCTTATCACCTCAGTATCCAAGAGGTCAGGGTCAGTTTATTTTCGTCCCTAATCACGTGTCGTATAGCGGTCAGATTACTGCTCTGTACCAGATTATAGACACGGCACCTCTGACCTTGTGTTCATTACGGCTTATAACAACGTTTGGTCAATATGGTATAAGAGAGATTATTTTGGACAGTGAGGTCACCAATAGTATTATATGGTGGTCAATAATCTTGTAATTATTAAACTGTAATTATAGAAATGTTTATTATAGGGGTCAGTGTGTGGGTGAATTATACTCAAACGTTTATTATAGGGGTCAGTGTGTGGGTGAATTATACTCAAACGTTTATTATAGTGAATTATACTCAAACTTTTATTATAGGGGTCAGTGTGTCAGAATCGGATTGAGTCAAATTATTCAAGTTGTGTTATGTGGATTGGATATAGTGGCTGGTGAGAGAATATTTTTGGGGCGAGGGGAGAGGAATTTCCCAATAAAACACATTCAGAACTTCACACCAACCAGGGTGGTATCGTTCTAACCTTTCCCCCGTATCATGTTTTGGCAGCATAACACCATGATAGCTGAGAGTCCCGCTGCAATTCCTCACTTCACGTTTAGCATCATGTCAGATTGGCTATTTTGCACCCTAGAATATAAGCCTCTATTTTAAGCTCCAATATATGACATGAAAACTACATGGTTGGCTTGTGTGTGTGTGTGTGTGTGTGTGTGTGTGTGTGTGTGTGTGTGTGTGTGTGTAAATAAAAAATCAGTCATGGGCACAGTTCTCGCGGGTGTATACTAGCTAGAAAGGGGTGAGGGTGGTGGGCTGGGTGTTTCCTAGCTTGAGGGCGGGATAGGGGGTTGGGTGGGTGGGCGGGCGGGCGGGCAAGGCGTGTAATAGAAGAATGCTTAGATAACTCACACAACCGGTTCCTGAGTACCCGGTGGTGTATGTGTGGTATTTCCTGTTATTTACCTCTGATTCACCTTCGCTTTTGTGTCAGTAGCGTTACTTGTGTATTTACTGAACATTATCACACGTCTAATATATTGAATTTATTGTATTGTGTTTTCGTAGGGATGAAAACAAGTGAATCACGCGGGTCACGTCAACAGAAAGCGTGTGAGGTTTTTCCATAGGGCGTTTTAGTCAGCTGTCAATAGGTTGGGTGAATAATAAATGTGCTTTCATAACGCTCAGGTGCCATAATTATGAAGGTAGTGATGCTGGTGAATTGTTTGTAAAGATGGTAGTAGTCGTAGTAGTAGTAGTAGCAGTAGTCGTAGTAGTAGTAGTAGTAGCTGGCGAGGAAGTTAGGTAGGGTGTTGGGTGAAAGCTCTAGCTCTGAGTCTCTCTCATCCTCACCTGTAATGACTTAATTGTTAACAGGTAGTGGAGGGAGGCGCATTAGGCTCCTCATGTTTGTCACCTGTGCGTCTCAAACACCTCATCCGTTCTCCACCCAGACACCTCCACTCTTCTCGATACGAACTTTTAGATATAACTAGTGTTTATTTGTCCAGGAAGCAGACTATGAAGTTAGATGTACAAGCTGGTAAGATGCGATCACCTGTCCCTTAGCAGTGGTAGTCCAGCGTGGTGCCCTGTGATCTGTGGTGCAATGCAGGAGTTTTTTTTTTTTTTTTTACAATAAGGAGACAGCCAGAGCAGCTCACCGCCTGTTCTGACGTCAGCGCCGGCCATTTTGGTTTTTGTTTTCTTTGCCTAGGTGAAAAAAAGTTTGTCTGTTTGGATATATTTTTTTTCGCTCCGTTCATTGGGATGATCCGAAGAATCTCCACTCCAGCTTATTTCACCTAAAGATTAACCACCCTAACCTGACTTAACTTAACCTAACCTAACTTAACCTAACCTAACTTAACCTAACCTAACCTACCCTAACCTAACCTAACCTAACCTGACTTAACCTAACCTAACCTAACCTGACTTAACCTAACCTAACTTAACCTAACCTGACTTGACTTAACTTAACTTAACCTAACCTAACCTGACTTGACCTAACCTAACCTGACTTGACCTAACCTAACGTCAGTAATATAGCCAAACTTACGGTGGAGGAGTAACATCTAGCCACTTGGGCCATTCCTGCCTCGGTGCCGCTTAGTTCACGCCAGGTGAGACCAGCTTTGAAACTTAATGAGATCCCAGCTAGGTCCGTGTGTGACACCTGTGACACCTGAGTTAATTAATGTCTTCCTGGTGACTGTTGGCCGAGAGCTTAGGTAAGGGTGTGTAAAGTCTCCTCTCTCCCTCACCCAGTACCTCCTGACCTCTCTCCCTCACCCAGTACCTCCTGACCTCTCTCCCTCACCCAGTACCTCCTGACCTCTCTCCCTCACCCAGTACCTCCTGACCTCTCTCCCTCACCCAGTACCTCCTGACCTCTCTCCCTCACCCAGTACCTCCTGACCTCTTTCCCTCATCACCACCCTCTACCTCCTGACCTCTGCCCCTCACCTCACCCAACAGCCTCAGATAATACCTTAGTGGGGGGCCGGTGGTAGAAGCGGTACCGCTCTTGCCTCGCAAGCGAGATGTCACGGGTTCGATTCCCGGGCTGGTGGAAGTTGTTTGGACATACTTCCTAGCCCCCATTAGTCCCTGTTCACATAGCAGTAAAGTAGGTACCTGTTGTAAGTCGAAAGTTGCGAATTCGTATTCAGAGAGTTGATGGAGCTTCCAATAACTTGATGACATAAACCATTGACTCTTCAGGCTTCTACGCCCTTAACTCATGAGACATAAAGGCAAGCATGAACTTAGCGTGCTTCCCTGTTGGGCGCTGTAAACGCTTCTGCGCTTCACCTTACACAAGGATGTAGGGGAGTGCCCAATAAAAATAAACTCCTTAGTGGGGCAGGATTTAACTGCCTACCCAACCCTTTATATTTTATGAGCATTTTTTTTTCAGCTTGGTAAATTAGTTTTTTTTTTATTTCCTGTACCGGCAAAGCTTAGTTAATAATAAATGTTTTCTTCATTTTACGACGTGGGTTATGATATTTAAGATGTCTATAAATGTCAAGAAAATTATATAGCAATGCTTCCTCTGGAGATGTGTTCCTGTTTTCAAAGTTTATAAATATGTTTAGTGTCCCCCCCAAAAAGTAATAAAGTAACACTATTTATTTTCTGTCGACTCTGAATATATAATTTTTACACAACCATTAAAAAAATTATACTTTTTTTTCATCGGGCAAAATTTGTCGTCAGTGAAAAGTATTTTATTTGACAGGGTTAATAAACTGATCTAAAGTGGCCAGACATCAGCGGAAACCCAGATAATAAAAGTTTATAATCTTTGTGAAAGTATAATCTTGGTGCAGTCAAGCTTAAAACTTTTCTTCATTTTATCGCCTTGTATTATCATTGTAAGCTTAGGTTAGGTGAAATAAGCTAGGGTGGATATTCTTCAGGTGATTCCTTATATATTTAACTTATAATCTAAGACAATGGCCAAAGGGGTGAGTAATTTAACTTAAAGAACAGTACTAATTATGTCTTAGTTCAGTTAGTCCTTTTATATTAGCATAGTAGATTAGCCGAGTTAATTAAGTCAATGGTGTTATGTGATACTCGAGATGGCGTTGTAAAGTGTGCATTGAAACATGATATAGACAGCTATCGAAGTCTAACCGAAGCTGTCTTAGCGTAACCGAACGTAACCAAAACTAACCGAACCTATCCAAAGTTATCCCAACATTACCGAACTCACCTAGGGCTAACCGGACCTAACCAACTCTAGCTTAGTTTGTTGCAAGGTCGAAAGGTCACCGCCCTCTGTTTGCCCTCAGTTGTACAAGACCGTTTCAGTGTTGTGTAATTATAACAGTGTCTCCTAAATAGTCCAGTGGTATTAAGAAACTACATAATAATTTAGGATAATTCGTTGAGCATCTCGTTTACGTAAATACAGACACGGCCGCCCGCCTTCCCCCAAGATAGCTAATATCGTGTTCATGAGATCACAGCAGCTGTGAAACTCCCTAATGTAGACCCAGGTTATCACTCACAGTTATGGAGGGGATTATGGACTGTGTTTGCGAGAATGAATCAGTATTTTCAACCCCGGGTGCCTTCAGTGCGTGGGAGGGGGAGGGGAGGGCGGATGGTTGGTTCAGACGTTGGTCGAGTGTGAGACAGGGTCACCGGGTTCTCGAGCAGCAAGCAGCAGCAGCAGGGAGGGAGGGAGGGGTGGGTATCCTTTGATTGAATCGTGTGAGTCACTTACCTCCATCCTGCCTTTTGATTCACTTACTCACTTCATAGTCTCTCCTCACTCATCCTTTACTGCCAGTTTAGTGGAGTGAGCAGTGGGAGGCTTGCCCTTGTATCAATGACCTACTACAGGCTCTATCACCATTTTTACCCAGCCAATCGATCACCACTCCAAAATAGGTCTATATCCCATCTAAAAGGTCAAATATGTTTACTTTTAACTAGTAAATTGTTCAGTGAGCAGTAGTGGCAGAGATGACTTACGTGAGCTCACCAGATACAATGCCTTATATTTTTATATTTGTATGAAATTGAGTGGATGATTTGATGCCAAGTCTTGATAAAATGAGAGAAATCTGAGGGAAGAGGACTTGTTTAGACACACTACCTCCTCCATACACCGCACTCACGACACTGCTGTAGACTCGATTCTTTGATGTTGGTGTGCTTTAGGAGATAACTACTGCCATTACCACTCAATTAACTATACTTAAAACCCTCTACTCTACAGCTGGTCTCTCCCTCTTCCCCCTCCCTTAGAGACCTATAATGGATAATTATTACCCCCGGATTGTTTTTTTATTATGTGTATGATCGTCGCTGTACTGTCGTGTTATTTAGTTCTGGGTATTACACGTGTTAGAAAATTCCACTTGAGGTTCGTCGTCTCCGCGCTTTAGTGATCCCTGGATGTGTGGACTTAACGTGTACTAATGTCTTGGTGAGCTGAGATGTTGTCCTGGTCTTTATATATGAATCAATTTAAAGTATAATTAAATCTCAATCTTTCCAGCATATGAACATTTATCATTTATTCATTAACAGGGAACTCAAGAATATGTGGATAGGTAATTTATATTTTTGGTTTGAAGTTAGGAGTTTTTTTTATCTATATTTAAAAACTCTATTGGCTAAACAGGTCACACACGCATAGTCTTCCGCTCAGTGTACAGTATTCATGAACCGTTGTGTGGTGGGGGGGGTTAGGGCTGACCTGTGCTTCCTGGTATGTTAAAGCGGCATCTTCTGTATAACGGCAACAGTTTACCTCTGGAGGAAAATAAACGCCTCTGCCTCTTGATTGTCAATAGCTTCCGCGGAGTGATTGGCGGCGACCGTGAAATTGTCTTGTGGTAGATTACGGCGTCAATTGATGATATTACTTGTAGGAAATTGTTGTCATGTGATTGAATTTTACTTAAGGCGCTTAGTTCACTGTGTCTCTTGAGCTATCGTTTGGTAATGGTATAGGAGAGATGCCCCCAGCACACCGAGGACCCTCAGGACCTCCCCTCACCACAACCCCTCCCCCCTCCCCCAGCACCTGTGGTTGATGACGTACACCTGTGGTTGAGTTGTGTTGGTTGTAACGTCAGGCAGCGTCAACTAATTCCTCCTGAAGGTGAAGGTTCTTGTTTGGTAAAGTGAGGCTCTCTCTCTCTCTCTCTCTCATTTGTTATTGTTTAGTAAGGTTACCAACTCCGCCCCGATGAGGTTAAGATCACCATCACTACACCTTCATCATATCCGTCTCATGGTCCTCAAACTCTCCGCCTGTCCTTGTTTACATGTCAAAAAAAACTGGCAAGTCTTTAGTGGTTGATATCTTGACATTTTGGAATTTAACTTTCAATGATATTTTCACTTTAAAGATGTAGTGTTGTTAGTGTTTCTGAACTTGTGACTCGGGGATCTGTCAATACCCGGGTGGTGGTGAGATGGGTGGGTGTTCTCGAGGTCTTGGATGGTCCACTGACGGTCTCAGAACTCTTCCTAAGCAGTAGCAAGACGTCATACAAAAGTTGGTCTTGGTAACAAAATCACAATGGCCAATTAAACCATTCGTCAGTGTATTAATAACTAGTTTACTCAAATTTAATCCCAGGTAGTGTTGGGGTGGTTAATCTTCAGGTGAAATAAGCTGCGGTGAAATGAATCTTTAGGTGATTCTTGAAAAGCAACTAAGAAACGAGACTTGAATTTCAGCTGGAATAAGGAAATCTCATAGTGTCTGTGGAGTTCCCGTGGAGTGAGGAGGGTGCTGTTGGTGTCACGTGTGGATGGTGGTGGTGTGTCGGGTATTGTGTGTGGAGAGCGAGTGCTTCAATTGTCCCCTCAGAGCATCACGTTTTGTTGGCTTCAGTAAAAGTGTTATTCACGTCAGGCTGCGGGTCGATGGAGGAGTGTTCTCAACCTGGCTTAGTTCAGGTTGATGGAGGCTGATCTGGTAGTGGTGGGGAACGGGGTATTCACTAGTACCTTGTCACCAGTAACTGTCCCCTCACCAATTCCTCACTAGGGAGTCGTCACCAGGACTCGTACCCTCACCGGTATCAGTCCCTCCCTTCACCAGTCACCAGCCCTCAGTCTTCCTTCAAGTTACCACCCACTAGAAGGCTATTATTTCTCCCCCCTCACCCTCACCATTATCCTGTTTCCTTCACTTGCTGCGTCAGTTAACTCCTGCCTTCCGTGTCATCAGTTAGAGTAGACAGGTTCTCACGGTGCTTGGCCAGACAGCAGCCACGTACAAGTCACGCACGAACACCGCCGCCACGGACAGTTCACGTAATCCACTTTGGGGCCAATAATATTCTTCCCATTTTAATATTATCGACACTAAAAGAGACAAAATATCCTAATGCCGTATAGTGTAATCGCCTCTTATAATGAATTAAATAGAGCAATATCAAGGTCTGTAAAGGCTAAATTACTCATCACTGGTCGTAAGATCAGGTTGTTTGATAGTTGAGAAGTGGCTGTTAGTATGATGTAGTACAGGACGGGTTAGGTTAGCATCTTTAGATCATCATTGTCCTAGGCTGTAGATCCTAACATAGTTCCTAGTTAATGATACAGTGTTCAAGATTTTACCTGGCGAGGATTAGAGGGGGTCAATGCGTCAGGTCAGGTCAGTTATTCGTTTACCGTGTGTCCAGGAAGCGAGGTCAAGTTGTTTTTCACATCAGTATTTAGTTTTCATTCTGCGGGTCAGGTTTTTTTTTTTTTTTTTTTTTACACGGAAGATCAGGTCCTACTTCATCGGCAGGATATATAAGAATCGTCAGTTCCTGGGAGTAGTCTTGACGGGATTGAAGGATTGAATTAAGATGCTCAGCTTTAGGAAGGGAGAGACGATCACCCTTCATTCTCTTCGCCTCAGGTAGTTACTAAGGTGTCAACATCGGGTCATAGGTGTGAAGATGTAGACTTTTAATTACCTTTAATGATCGTAATCCACATTTTGGTTCTCATAATGACGGTGAGGGACGACGAGGAGGCTTGAGATGAAGTTACTTAATTAATACAAGGGTAGTTCTGGCCTAGGACTCGCTACCTATAGTGGCTTCTCGGATCTCACAGTAACTAAGTGAAATACACACGCACACACATACACACACAAACACACACACATAACGAAGGGAAAAAACACTATTCCAAATCCAGTTGTATTATCCACACGGTTGGGTATATTTGGAACCTTGAGGAATTTGGATAATTTATAATACATCTTGCCAGGTAATTATAATGAGATAATTACAGGAAGGTAATTGTATTGTGGTGTAATTTAGAGTAATTATATGGTTTAATCTTGCTTGGTGCAGCTCTTGTGTGTGTAGGTTTGTCGAGGAATTCAGTAATTTACGATTTTGTGAGGAGAATAGAAATGACGGTGATTGCCTTAGTGAGGTGATTGTTAAGATATGATTTAATGATTTTGTTATTGATAAAGCGAAGGTGATTGATGTGGCTTGATAATAATGATGTGTGTAGCCATTTTAAGCACCGTTCGGCATAGCTATTCAAAGGAGTTTTAATGAAGTATTGTTATCAGAAGTTAGTCAGTCCACCTCTTGTTCTCACTCTTCCTCCTTTCCTCTCCCTCTCTCCCTCTTCTTGCCTTTCTTCTTCCTCCTCTCTTCTCCTTCCTCCTCCCATCCTCTTCATTTTCCCCCTCCCCCTCCTCTTCCTCCCCCTCCTCCTCCTTCCCCTCCCCCTCCTTCCCCTCCCCCTCCTTCCCCTCCTCTTCTAATTAGCGACGTGAGAACGCACTGGAGTGGCCCATTTAATAGCCTGGTCTATAAGGCGTGCGTGGGACTTCTCCAGAGACTGCCGACCTTAATATACAGCTCTTGTGTTATCCTGGGTAAGAGCTCACCTACTATATCTCAGAATCCTTAGTGTGTGTGTGTGGTGCTGAACGTTCATACATTTCTGTTCTTTTGGATCATACATACTGAGGAGGTTCATGTATGCTGGAGGTTCATACATACCGAGGTTCATACATTGAGGTTCATACACAGTGCCGAGATCATGTATAGTGTTACATCATACCTGTAATTGGTCATAGGTGAAGCTAAAAGGATCAAGCTCCTGATACAGACTTGGTATAGTGTCTGGTCTGTGTGTGTGTGCGTGTGTGTGTCTGTCTGTCTGCGTCTGTTGTACACGTAAGCGGCGAGCTAAAGACGACACACCTTTTCACACACGTACAGCACCCCCCCACACGGTACACATGTGGTCCACACTCTGTTATCGTGACATATATATATATGCCGCCTGGGGAAAGGATTGACATTTATTCAGCTGTGTGCTAGGGTAAAGCAATGGATACTCTCTCGTGTGGTATTTCTAAGGCATGTTTTTATTGTTTTTGTTTTTCATTGTGTGTGTGTGTGTGTTAAGTACTTCTCTGGGAATTGTGAATTAGGTAAACATCATTAAATGCACCCTCCTCCCTTCCTTCCATCTTCCATCTCCCTTCCTCTCCTCCATCTCCTCCCCCTTCTTCCCTCTCCTCCATCTCCCCCATTCCCACTCCTCCATCTCCCTTCCCTCCTCCATCTCCTTCCCACTCCTCCATCTCCCTTCCTTCCCCTCTCTCTCTCCATCTCCCTTCACCCTCCATCTCCCCTTCCCTCTCCTCCATCTCCCCTCTTCCCACTCCCTCCATCTCCCCCCTTCCCACCCTCCACCCCCCTTCCCTCCTCCATCTCCCTTCCCACTCCTCCATCTCCCCTTCCCACTCCCTCCATCTCCCCTTCCCTCCTCCATCTCCCCCTTCCTCTCTCCCCCCCTTCCTCCCTCTCACCTCCATCTCCCCCTTCCCCCCTCTCCTCCATCTCCTTCCACTCCTCCATCTCCTTCCCACTCCTCCATCTCCTCCCTTCCTTCCCCACTCCTCCATCTCCTTCCCACTCCTCCATCTCCCCATTCCCTCTCCTCCACCTCCCCCTTCCTTCCCTCTCCTCACCATTGTTTTTTTCTCATGCAGCTCCTCGACTTGTGGCCCTAATTATGTGGCCATATGCTCCCTCCTCCTGCTAATAGTTGTGTGGCCATATGCTCCCTCCTCCTGCTAAACGGTGGAGACATCTGAACAGCCAAAAACAATACGTGTAGTAAATTAACTAAACACAAGAAACCCAGTTTATGGAAAGTGACTCGGAACAAACATTATTATTATTTTTTATTCACCAAATTACTTTCGTGAGCAGAACCACCGGGTGTTGAAAAGTGCGTTAAAAGTGTGTTGAAAAAAGTGCGTTAAAAGTGTGATGTTACAAGAGGGTGAAACTTCTACATTTATAAGTGAATTATACAGAAAGCTCTACTGTAAATTATACTACATGAGTTACCGGGTAGTTATTAAAGATATTCCGATGTAAATTCATTTTTTTTTTTTGACATTTGGTGGATTTTGAGGGAAGTGATATTATATAGTTTGTGAGAAGGTGAACTTAATTATATGTTTGGTTATATTGTGGCTGGACAAGAAGAAGAATGAATGGTAAATAGTGAGGGTGTGTGTGTGTGTGTGTGTGTGTGCTGAGACTGGAGAGGAGAGGTCGAGGGGGTAGTGAGGGGGGGGTGGAGTGGAATGAGGGTTGACCACACTGTTGTTTTGTGGTCTTGAGGAACTTCGCGGTTGTCTTTGCTTTGGTCAAAGTCACTCAATTCTTAATTCCCCCTCACCCCCTCCCCCCTGTCTCTCCCACTAATTGCTCACCACCATCACCATAAAGGTAGTGGTAATGGTGTCCCTGAGTGGTGACGACTTCCGAACCGATACCGTCACTACACCTTAGTTCACTATATTGCATACATCACTGTTTTAAATCATCACACGTAATGGTTATATAAATTATTAATTAATATCCCAACAATTACAGCTCATATACCTAAATTATAAGTATTTTGTATTAATATTTAAAGTTAACTGCATCGTCAGCATACATCATCCACGTCCAACTAATGTTCTAATTACCTTGTCAAGCTCATGGTCATTAATCTAAATAAACTACTATATACACGGAGTTTAATATATGTGTAATGGAAATTTTTAATGGAACTGAGATATAGAGTGCGTGTGTGTGTGTGTGTGTGTGTGTGCGTGCGTATATAACATCATGGTGCTATATAAAACGAAACTTAACTTATAAGAGGTGAGCAAAATACTAAGTGTGGCAAGAGAATGACTCCTTGGGTTATTACATCATTGACATCTGGTGACGTCAATAAAAAAAACTTAACCGTAAGTGTTGAGTGTAGTAGTTCTGGGTTTGGTAATTGGTCTGATGCTGAAACTAGTTAGGTGAGTGTCAATGGTCGTCCCCACTCGGTGTATTATCGTCACGTTTTGTATTAAGGAGCGTGGGGAGTGTGTAAGGGTGGAGGGTGGGTAAGGGGGTGTAGGAGGGTGGGTAAAAGGGTGTAGGGAGTGGGTAAAGGGGTGTAGGGTGGGTAAGGGGTGTAGAGGGTGGGTAAAGGGGTGTAGGGAGTGGGTAAGGGTGGACGGTGGGTAATGGGGTGTAGGGAGTGGGTAAGGGGGTGTAGAGGGAGGGAAAGGGGGTGTAGGGAGTGGGTAAGGGGGTGTAGAAGGTAGGCAAGAGGGTGTAGGAACAAGGAGGGAGTGTAGGGAGAAGGGCAAGGGGGCAGAGGGTACACAATCGTAGTATAGAATCTGGTCGTGTTCCCAGCTCGGTTCTCCAGGGAGGCTTGTCAATACTCCTTTCTTGTGTGGATGGCCCTTGATCTGTCCTCCCCTGGCTCACGAGTGCTGCCCCCTACCACCCTCATCCACCCTCTCTTGGTTAGTTCACACGGGTGTAAGAGAGGTGGGTTAATGGTCTGGATCACACGGGTTTAGGTTAGGTTATAGGGCTGGAGGTGTTGGTTAGGTTACAGGCTTGGTTAGGTTAGGTTGGGTTAGGTTAGGTTATAGGGCTGGAGGTGTTGGTAAGGTTACAGGCTTGGTTAGGTTAGGTTGGGTGGGTTGGTTATAGGGCTGGAGGTGTTGGTGAGGTCTGGTTACAGGCTTGGTTAGGATTAGGTTGGGTGGGTTGGGTTATGGGGCTGGGTGTTGGTCTGGTTACAGGCTTGATTGCAGAGTTAGGTTGGGTAGGTTAGGTTATAGGGCTGGAGGTGTTGGTAGGTTACAGGCTTGGTTGGGTTAGGTTGGGTGGGTTGGGTTATAGGGCTGGAGGTGTTGGTCTGGTTACAGGCTTGGTTGGGTTAGGTAGGTTGGGTTATAGGGCTGGAGGTGTTGGTCTGGTTACAGGCTTGGTTGGGATTGGAGTAAGGATTAGGTTATAGGGCTGAAGGTGTTGGTAAGGTTTTGGGCTTGGTTAGGTTAGGTTGGGTGGAGTTGGGTTATAGGGCTGGAGGTGTTGGTAAGGTTAGGCTTGGTTGGGTTGGGTTAGGTTAGGTGCTATGGTTGAAGGTGTTGGTCTGGTTACCCACTTGGTTAGGTTGGGTGGGTTAGGTTATAGGGCTGGAGGTGTTGGTAAGGTTACAGGCTTGGAGAAGTAGTTGGTACAGTACTTGGAGGTAGAAGAGGTTTATCAGGCCCCAGGAGGAGAGTACCTATCCGTAACCAGAAACACCTGTCCTTCCGGGCCAGCATTACGTGTCCTGTCGTGCCAGGTAGTGTGAAACAGGTGGAGGCCAGGGGAGCGTGGTTGTCTGTTCAGGTGTGTGTTAGCGACGTTCTGATAGACGTGGCCAATACAGAAGGAGGAATAAGAGAGCTGGGTGCTACTGGCTGTGTTGTGTCGGGAGGGAGTAGTGTGGTAGTGACTCCCCTCTCCCCCAATTACTGTGTTATTGAAGGAGACAAGTTTCGTTTTTACCCTAAGGTGATTTTCAACGCTTTTTGTTGTTGTTCAGTGTGATTTACCTTTAACGTTATTTATGGAGACAATTTATTCAAGATGTTGTGTTTTTCAGGATTTTTTTTATGCGTTATTTTTGTTACGAATTTTATCCCTTGTATACGGGTTATTATGGTGAGAGAAAGTGATGGTCCCTTAGCTACCGAGGCGGGGAAAGCTGGGTAGGTGTTGGTGAGTGTTTAGTCCCTTGGTTTAAACTGCTGTTAGACTGAACTTGGAATCCTTTGACGTTGTTGCAATAATATGAGGTTAATGACCATTTGTATTGTGATTTAGAAAGTTTACGTCTATATATATGGTTTTTTCTCTCCGTTCGTCAGGTAAATTTTTTCGGGCTCACCTGAAGAATCTCCACCTCAGGTAATTTCACCTAACCACCTCAACACTATTGGGGTGGGGGGATGTTGACGTTAGGGTTGTTAATCTTTAGGTGACAAACTGAGGTGGAGATTCTTCAGGTGATCCACTTTTTTCGTTTCGGTTCTGTGACTTGGGTTGCTTTGGGTAGAACCGTAGTGTCTTATACAACTAGTGACGAAACACAGATTAAGATTGATTCTGAGATCGATGGCGTCTGCTTGTATGTAGGAATCTCCTTTAAAATTAGGAAAAAAAAGTACTGTATAGAAATTTCAGGGCTTTTATGTATACCCTGTTGGACGTACACACACACACACACACACACACACACACACACACTCACTCACTCACTCACTCACACAGGGGAGGGAATCATTTCACTCGTAAATTGGTTTGATTTCATGCTATCAAACGTCGCTTCACTTGTCAATTGATTTAATTATGGGGGAATTTCAATTTACGATTGGTTGTCGATTCATCCCTGTCTGTCACCATGAGAATATCCTCTACCAATTATTGTTGACAGGAGGAGACAATAGGGTCCCTCAGGGCTGATTAACGTTAAGACGACTGGATCAGGAATTCCAAAGTTTCGCGAGTTAATATTTTCCCTTATCAGTGACGTGTGCTTGTATTTTAACTATGGTACTGGAGCTCCGGGATAAAGATCAAACCACTACCGAAATTACATAGAGATCGTTACATAATCAAGTGTATTATGAGGTAAAGGTGTAAGAGAATCCTCACACGGCGGATTGATGATAGCGGGAACCTCTCACCTTACACCTGCCAGGGGAGGGGGTGATCGGCGTACCTGGATAATTAAGACGACTATGCTGATGAGACAGAGGAACTTACCTGTCTGATTAAGACGAGTCGATCCTAATGAGATGAGTGTAATGTGTTTGTGGGGGGGGGTGTTGACAGGTGAACAAAGGTGGTATAGTGAGGTTCTTGACAGGTGAACAAAGGTGGTATAGTGAGGTTCTTGACAGACAGGTGAGTGTGTTCAGTCAGGCAGCATGGGAGAGGTCATTAGCTCGACCTTGGTGTCCCTGAGTGCAGTACCTAACAGGAAGAACACTTAGCCCCCGGCCTGGTGGTGGAGGGTTAAATGCTCCCTCACGTCCACACGCCTCCTCATGTTGCCTTCTATATGATCAACTCGCTAACTAGTACTCGTTTTACTCGTTTACATATCGTATAGTTAACTCGAGTGTGATATATATATATAACTTGAGGGGGTTAATGTATGGAGTGTTTGTAGGGAACACGTGGTTAAGATGTATGGAGATGAGGAAGGTGTGGGTGAAAAAAGGAGGTTGGGAGACAGGTTGTCACAGGTTCACCTTATCTCCACCTCACCTTGTGTACGCGGTCACTACCTGTCAAAACGCCCGCCAACTTCTCCTTAACTCACGGTATGTCTCACTTGATGTGGTAAAGGATATTCAGCTACTTTCAAACTTTCGTGGTATTAATAATTTAGCAACTTTGAAACTTTCGTGGTATTAATAAACTGAGAATGGTAAAAATTCACATTATTATCATCCAGTGATTTTAAAGTCAAGAAAAGTTTTTATCTAGTTGGTCTAAAATATCAGTTGCCAGTAAGTAAACATTGTGTTCAGTTCCTCTGGCAGTGTGTGTGGTGGGGGAGGCGGAATTCTGGAGGGCTCACGAAGTTGAAACGTCCAATTTGATTCACAATGGGAAGTTTTATCCCCTGAAAATACTGCCGGTCTTCGCTGGTGAGGGAGGGAGGGAGTTGGATAGGATTGGATAGATCTGGAGGTTGCTATTGAGCTTGGAAGGGGTTAGATAGGTTAAAGGTGAGGTACAGGGATAGGTAGAGAGTTGGTGGTGACTATGGTTGAGGCTTCAGTGGATGTTGGAGGAGAAGAGGGAGAGGAAAAGACCAGCAAGTGAAGGAGAATCAATGACGAACGACAGATAAAAACAAAAACAAATGAACGATGCAGAAAAATAAATGACAGAATAATATAGAAAATAGATGAACTGAAAGAGAGGAGAGGAAGGAGAGGAGGAGAAAAAACTATGGAACAAAATGTATGAAGGAAGAATACAAAAGCTCAGATATAGAAAAAAGTCACAAGATAATAGAATAATGAGATGAGAGAGAGGAAGAGAAGAAGATTAAATAGGTAAAAAATATAGAGAAGTTGAAATGTTGAATAGGTGGGAAGAGGAAGATTGCGGTAAGAGGCAAGGTGAGGAGAATGAAAGAAGGAGAGAGAGAGAGAGCAGGAAGAAGAATAAGAAGGAGGGGTGAATGAACATAATGATGAGAAAACTGAGAAAGTTAGATAGAGGAGGGTATAAAGACGTGAGAAGAAGAAGAAGAGAGGAAATATAGGATAATATATAAAGCCTTAAACACCACAACAGAACCAGTATATAAGAACTGCATCACTTGAAAGCACTAAACCATATTACATTTCGGAGAGGCGAGGAGAAGGGAAGAGAGGAGGAGGGAAGGGGAAGAGAGGAGAAGGGAAGAGAGGAGAAGGAGAAGGGAAGGGAAGGAAGAGGAGTAAGTGGTGCGGGTCGTGACATCTTCAAAAGAGAGAAATAAAAAAATATGTTCCCTAAAATAGAGTTTCTTTGAGTGTCTTGAGTTATGATAGCGTCTCGTGGGTCGCTCATCCTTGTTAACCAGAGTCCAGATATTCTTAGAAGGTTTGTAAATAATGAGATACAAATACACCTAATTTATTAACTTTATAGGAATCTTTAATTTTAGTGACTTTTGAATCTTTGAGACAAAATCTTATGAATTTCTGAGGTTCTGAATCTAAAGAATATCTGAGACTCTGAATCTAAAGAATATCTGAGACTCTGAATCTAAAGAATATCTGAGACTCTGAATCTAAAGAATATCTGAGACTCTGAATCATATGAATCCCCGAGACTTTGAACCCCAAGCTCTTGTTCCCCGGGAGACTTGGTGGTAGACGGGGCTCCAGGCGGAAGTGGGAGGCCCTGGAAATCAACGACGTCAGGTGAAAGTTGAAGAGAATTTGAGAATAGAGGCGAATTATGCACCATGGAGGGCGAACATGGCGAAGAGTGAGGCTGAAATACAAATAACATGGTAGGAGTGATACCGAGTCATTGAGGTTGAATGGTGAGTTGCTATTGTAGTTTGAGGAGGAGAATATGAGGGTGAATAATTGGGGAAGAAAATGAATTGAAGGAAATGGAGAGAGTTGAAGATTGGAAGGAGTGTAATGTTAAGCGTATAGGGAGGGGAGGGGGTATGAGGAGTGAGGGAGGGGGGTATGAGGTGAGAGAGGAGGTAGGAGAGAGGGTATGAGGTGAGGGAGGGGGAGGGTGAGGAGGGGGGGGTGAGGGAGGGGGGTATGAGGGAGGGAGGAGGGGGGAGGAGGGAGGGGGGGAGAGGGGGGAGGAGGAGGTGAGGAGGGTGAGGGGAAGGGGGTATGAGGAGTGAAGGGAGGGGGCACGGGAAGTGAAGGAGGGAGAGAAGGGTATGGAGGGCAGACAATAATGAATGAGGACTCAGAAGGTGATGGGGGAAGATAGGGGACCTCCTGGAGCTTGAGTGACAAGTATCACATTTTAACATGCAATAAAATTTGTTTTTTCGGAGGGGGGTGGGGTTGGGGGGGGGGTAATTTATTTCGTGGGTGAGCGGAAGTGATAATGGCCTTGAGGCGCCACGACGCGAATATCTTTATTTACAATTGTGTAATTATAAAGTTTCCCGGGGCGGAGTAATTTCTGGTGCAGGATATGATGTAAACAAACCTTTTTATATAAGCCCATATTACGCCGCCCGCTGCTGTGATCACCCCCCAGAAGTTTTGTTAAGAGACCATCCCAACTGATTACATCCCACTTCGACGACTCCCGCTTTAATCTAACCTAACCTAACCTAACCTAACCTAATCTAACCTAACCTAATCTAACCTAATCTAACCTAACCTAATCTAACCTAACCTAACCTAATCTAATCTAATCTAATCTAACCTAACCTAACCTAACCTAATCTAACCTTTTAACTAAGAAGGTAAAATCGCATAAAACAGAAGATCGTACAAGTGGGTTAGGTTAGGTTAGGTTGGGTTAGGTTAGGTTAAGGACAGGTTAGGTTAAGGACAGGTTAGATTAGGTTGGGTTATGTTGGAGACAGGTTGAATTAGGTCGAGGACAGGTTAGGGTAGGTCGAGGACAGGTTAGGTTAGGGTAGGTCGAGGACAGGTTAGGTTAGGGTAGGTCGAGGACAGGTTAGGGTAGGTCGAGGACAGGTTAGGGTAGGTCGAGGACAGGTTAGGGTAGGTCGAGGTTAGATTGAGGACAGTGAGACCTATTTGGCCAGTCGTGTCGTGTGTAGGTGTACAATACTCACAGATCCCCAGCTTCCTCTTTTACCCCATCCCTCTCCTCACCCCTCCCTCTCCTCACCCATCCCTCTCCTCACCATTCCTCCATCACTTTCTCTCTCTCTCTCTCTCTCTCTCTCCTCCATCGCCACTTACTCATTCTGCTTGAAGTCTGCCTCAAGGATATCCAAGGACTCATTCGAAACTCTCAGCTCAATTTACTCCACAACCACGTCTTAGGAATCAATCTCACCTGCTGGGATTTCATTAACCTCCAAGCATTATTTGTCAGTAGGAAATATGTCATGTTTTGCGTGTTATTTTTTAATACATTGGAAATAAATTGGGGTGTAAATTTTTCGTGTGGTATTTTTTTTTTTAATACGCAAACTTAGGAAAGAGTGAACGTGTGTGTGTGTGTTCGTAATGTAATATTCAGACACATGCGTCATATTTTGTTTCGAGTGATGATGATGATGATGTTCATAGAGGAGATAATACTGTTGTGTAGTCCCAGGTAAAAGTCTCTCCAAACACTGACACATTACCAGGTATAACGAGGCACGGGAGGTGAACTTATCTGGAACACAAGTTGAGATAAGTGGATGGAAAATTAACTCCCCCGATCAATTTTAAGCCTGACGTACAAATTGGTGCAGTTATAGTTTGATAGTTAACAGAAGCAAGAATTACCGATCAGGCTGTTTTATCTCACCCTCGTGTTGCCATTAAAGAAGATTTATTTCATCGCGTTTCAGTACAGAGAAAAAACGGTGAGATGAGAATAAACATTTTAAAAAGGAGTGATTTATACAGGAAATAAATTGATATAGTGTGTGTACCGTGTGGTGGTTAATTTTAGTAGGTCCTGGTGGCGTGGTGAAGGACTTGGTTAGCTCGGGCTCTTCACTATACCCGAGTGAGTGTGTGCGTTATAAACTGCTGGGGATCCTGGCCTTGGGGAACACCAGGGTACACCGCTGAGTCAGACCATGGCTTCATCACTCGTATCAGGTATTATGTCAACAGGAAGGAGTTGTGGTATGTGTGTCTTGTCTTCTATCAGGATTACACAGAGATAACAAGAGCCGATCCTTCCTGTTTTACTGAATCTACCAGGTGAAGAACGCTCACCCTATCTTGTCTTCACGCCTTAAGTCTGGACAGTTTCCTTATCATTTCTATTGGGTTAGCGTGGGCATCGTCTTCCCGGAGGTGGGTCGGTTCCGGTGGGAGTCATCTCGTCTGGTTACGGCGGGAGACTGACAGACATTTGCATATTGAAGTAGAAAATTGCCCTCATTTGTCTCTTTAAGCGGGAAATTAAGCGTACAAGTCATCAGAGGATTTGCATGTGTAATTTCTGTGACCTTTTTTAACTTCAGATAGAAGTTATCGGGAGCATCACGTGGCAGGGGGGTCACACACACACACACACGAGAGAGAAAATGCACATATATAAAGCTAAATAAATTGATGTAAGGAGGAATAGTTAATGATAATGTACAGAGAATAAATAAATAAGATATGAAAAATAATACAGTTGGTAAGATAGATGTAACTAATGGACAAGAGAAAAAAAAATATAACAGCCTCTTTTGTAACCACTTTAGATAGCTGACGTGGAAGGGGTCGTTTACCATATCATTACGAGCGTTGATGGATGGTGATTAAGTAAGGGAGGGTGCAGTTTAAAGGCTTGGTAATAGTACACTTAACGTCTATCATGATCCATTTTAGCCATTAGACATTAGCGTTTTATAGTCTTTAGGCATCTGGTGTTCTTACGCTGTTGGGGGGGGGGGGTCATTAATGGCTGGTAACACCTGTAAATATTTTGATTCTCGAGTGTATTGGGGGGGGGGTCAACTTAAAGTATTATTGTGGTGAGATAAGATAATTTAAGTGGATAATTGTTTTTTTTTCCTCTGTGGTATTGTTATAGTGAAAGTTTCATTGGATTTAGACTGATAACATTGTAATTTGTTAAGGAGAACTGGGAGGAGTGGAGAAGTTTCAAGTCATATGAACGAGAGTGAATTTCCTTTCGTTGGTGCAGTGTCTCCATATATGAATTTTAGAACAATATCTCAAAAATTAATGGTCTCGCATCTCAGTTAAATTGGGCTACCTTGTTACACCAGCGGTTGGTTGGGATAAGATAGTAAGGCTTTTATCACAGCTGCAGTCTGAGGTCAAGGTTACATACAGGTTACAGAGGATGGTTGTTCCAGGTTATATACTCGAACCAGCGATCAGTACATGTTTGTGTCTTGTTATAGGTTGGTGCAGGTAATGGAGAGACGGTGATTGGTTGTTTGGTGAGCTGGACGATGTGTGATAACTACTGTGTTACCTGTGAAGTCTTCGTAGGTTTGAGGGTAATGACGGAGGCACAGGTGGTAAATGGACAGGTAGCGTCAAGGTAGCTCTGTCACCTGTGTAGGGTAGATGGTGACAGTGAGGGTGACACAGGTGGTAAATGGACAGGTAGTGTCAAGGTAGAATGACTGTTGATCTTCACCATTGACAGAGTTATGGCGGATGTGGTGGTGTAACTCCGACAGTTTTTTTACTCTTAAGTTTATTGCCCCGTCGACAGTAACTCAGGTTGAGAGTCTTCACAATTGCTGTACATTTTCTTTCTTTTTTTTTTGACGAGAAACTCAGTACTATGAAGATCAAAGAATCGATCTTTTTTACCACAATAGATTCTTGGAAACTTTAAACTCGTCGTTGTGGTGTTGCAATAGGTGGTAATGGTAGTATTGGCATTCAATGTATCGAGGAACCGGGTGGTGGTGACTGGGGTTGTGGCTACACGTTTTATGGCGTGAGGTGACCCACTACGGTGTACCAACTTTCCTGAAGGAGGTCACCAGATTGGCCTCAGCTTCAAGAAGTTCATCAGCGTCTTGTTGAAGTGGTTCCTCAGGAGTCTCTTTCAGCTGTCGAGGCCACGGGTGTCTTGACAAGTTTATTACTTTGTTGAGGTTCTGTGAGACAAGTGAACGTAGCAAGTTAAAGTTCATCTTGACGAGTATTATCTACCTGTGTGTGTAGTCGGAGGGGTGTACACAATTAATACATCATTATTATTATTATTGTTTGTTGTTATTATTTTAGATTCTCATGAAAATGTATAAGGTTGTATATTTTTTGTGTCACTCGTGTCAAGAAGTTTTATCATCCTAATTACCATGAACCAGTGAAGTGTGGACGCCGGCCCTCTAATGACGTCACGCCTGAGAGGGGGGAAACAAATATTTGGGAGTCTTCTTTACCGGGGTCTTAAGTTTTGGTGTTTTCCAGTTTTTAGCCATTTATGGAAAGTAACGACATTAACAGTGAGAAATATGGGACTGGGGTGGTGATAAGACACTCCGGATTATTTCACCTGATTCAATACCTTAACGTTACCTGGTGTGAGGGGGAGGGGGGGGGGGTCTTAGCTTTAGGTGATCCGGGGTGTCTAATCATCAGGTGAAATTTATATATCTCGTTATTTTGTATTTATGTATCGAGTAGAGGATGAGGGGCTGGTAGGTGGACAAGTGGACGGTTCAGGGGCCCAAGTTACCTCAAGAGATTAAAGTTCCAAGTCACGTCCCCCGCCACCGCCAGTTCTCCTCTCTCCCTCTCCCTCTCTCTCTCTCCCCGTCTTTTAATGTTTCTGTCATAAACCAGGGGTGAGGAAGATTTGGAGTGTCTGTCTGTCTGTCTGTCTCCTCCAGTTTTCCAGGAGGTATTCTTAAACAGGGTGAAGGCAACTTGATGTGTTCGTGTTGTGATGTGGGTCTTGTCGGGTGAGTCTCGTTTTATCTTGTATTGTTTTAAGTGAGGTGGTGTAATTGTACTTGTTTTACGCACTTCTTATTCATCCAGATTTTCTCCATCATTTTGTTCAATTTCTTCTCTCGTTTATCATCGTATTTCTTCCTCGTGTTCTTTAGGAAAATTAAATAAGTGATTAGAGCACCTGGAGTGCATCAGGAGGTATGAACAAGAAGAACACGTTGTTACAGCAATATAAAGGTTGTACTCCTGTGATGAACATGATAATGGCAGGAACTTAACGCTCCAGTAGGTCGTTATTGTGTCTTTTCCTCTTGTTGTGTTGCCGCTCGTGATGTGTGGGGCGACCTGGCGGTGACCTGCCACACTAGCGGTGATGGGGGTAAGTAAGTGCTGGTGTCTTGTGGCAGTCTATTGTGAGTGTTGTCAGCAGTGGTAGAGTGTCAGGAGCGGCTACACTGTAACAGTAACATTTAGAGTGTTTACACTAGTGGTTAAAGTATAAACCAGCCAGTGTTAAGGAGTGACTCAAGTGTCAGCCAGTGGGTGATGTCACAAGTGTCAGCCAGTGGGTGATGTCACAAGTGCTGGAGACCTGTTAGGCTGTAGAAAGTTATTTAATGCCGATAAAAGTTTAAATATTTGTGGTTGACATTAAGTGACAGGTGTTAAGAGCAGGTGAGAGAGGAGGGAAGCCACACGGGTCTATAGGAGATGCCCACAAGGGGAGCATGTGTCCTGGACTGTTTCACCCGGTGTATCTGACCTTACGTCTTACTACACAGTGTTGAGAAACTCGTTGACCACAAGAGAAAACTAAAGTTGTTGGTAGAGGTACTGTACACTGGTCCTCAACCGCATTATAGTGACCATGGTGAGGTAACTCGCAAAGGTCGGAGGCAAAAAAAAAAAGAAGTATCTTGAATAACTAATGTAGCTTCTCCCGTCCTCATTGTGCAGTACATGACCGCCAGCTGGGACTCTTCCTCTTGTCTGACTGACGGAGGGACACACGTTATGTTATTTATAGAATTTAAACAACATATGACACTGATTTTGGCCCTAATACAGTTTGGCCCAGTACTGACGAGAGACGGGGCGGGGACAGGCATAGGACAGATTAAAACATGAACCGCACTTGATAAGATCCAAGCTGAGGAAGGGGGTAGGAAGATGAATCGGTAGTATTTATTGAAGAGAACATTTTCAAGTGTTCATTTCCTTATTTAACTTTATTAACTCTCAGTTCGCTTTCTCTGTTTCCTTCCTGCTTCTATCCCAGTCTATCCTATCCACTCCTTCCTGTCCTCATATGATCCTTTCCTCCCTCTCCCTTACGTAATTCCCTCCCCCCCCCCAACCCCCTTCCCCCTGGCAGGTGGAGGAAGATGGAAAGTGAGTGTTGTGTTGTGTCGAGGGTGACTGTGTGTGTGCTCCTCCTCCTCCCCTCCTTCACCCTCCTTTACCCCCACCGCCCACTCACACCCCTTTCCTTCTCCTCCTCCTTTAATAATCCAGGCACGCCCACCCCCCATTCTCCTCCGCCTCCTCCCTCCCCCTCCTCTCCTCTCTCCTCCGCCACCTCCACTCCTCCGCCACCTCCCCCTCAACACGCCCACTCAACCCCTACTCCCCCCTCTCTCTTCTTCATCCTCCCCACCTCCCCTCCACCCCTCCCCCTTCACCCTCCCCCCTTATATACACTCACCCCTCATCCACTCTTTGTGATCATTTGTGGTATTAAGGGCCCGTTAATGACGAGTTTGTATATACTCTTTTTTTTTTAGTGTAATTTTTTTTTTTTTTTTTACTGTTCAGCCGTGATCGTTGGTTGTCTCAGTGTTGGGTTTTGGTCAGGTTTCGGTTTGGTTGGGTTTCGGTTTGGTTAGGTTTCGGTTTGGTTTGGGTTTCGGTTTGGTTTGGTTAGGTTCGGTTTGGTTGGTTTCGGTTCTTTTGGTTTGGTTGGGTTTCGGTTCGGTTTGGTTTTGGTTTGGTTGGGTTTTTCGGTTAGTTTGGTTAGGTTCGGTTTGGTTAGGTTAGGTTCGGTTTGGTTAGGTTTCAGTTTGGTTAAGTTTTGGTTAGGTGAGACTAGATTGTGGTAGGTTAGTTTAGGTTATGGCTTTTTTTATAGACTTAATTAATGTAGTTTATCCTCGAATGTGTCATGTGAAGTTTGTTGTTGTTAGTATTAAGTAATGTGGAAACTCAAGAGGCAGTTATGTTAGTGAACAACATCCACATTGGCTCTCTTTTTCCTGTGATGTTTATTAATGTTTTCCTGAACGCTCCACGGGGCTGATGATACGTCCATACTCAGGCAGCGTTTGGTTTTAGTGTCAGGCAGCGTTTGGTTTTAGTGTCAGGCAGCGTTTGGTTTTAGTGTCAGGCAGCGTTTGGTTTTAGTGTCAGGCAGCGTTTGGTTTTAGTGTCAGGCAGCGTTTGGTTTTAGTGTCAGGCAGCGTTTGGTTTTAGTGTCAGGTAGCGTTTGGTTTTAGTGTCAGGCAGCGTTTGGTTTTAGTGTCAGGCAGCGTTTGGTTTTGGTGTCAGGCAGCGTTTGGTTTTAGTGTCAGGCAGCGTTTGGTTTTAGTGTCAGGCAGCGTTTGGTTTTAGTGTCAGGCAACGTTTGGTTTTAGTGTCAGGCAGCGTTTGGTTTTTATGTTCCCAGGATATTTTGTATTTTAGAGCAAAATTTAGATATAGAATTGGAATAGAATTTAGTACAATGATTACAAATGATGACGAAGTTGTTTTACAAGTATTTTATAAGTCGTGGTGGTGTTACTGGACTGTGTTGACGTTAACTGACTGGTATACAGTTATTTCTCCTCTTGTTGTGGCTTGTGTTGGATGATGCCACTCACTAACAGTCTCTTTTCTGTGTGTGTGTGTGTGTGTGTGTGTTTGAGGTGGTTTCAGTGGTAACAAGTTTGTATACAGGACATATACATGTTTTAGTAAAGACTGTTTGGGTTCGGTCAGTGTGATATTAATTAGGAATTATTTACCCGAATGAAATTATACATTAATTACTTGAGGTTAATTGTGTGGAAGAGGTGGTGGTGGGGGTGTGGAGGTGGTCATGTGGAAGTGGCAGAGTGGAGGTGGAAAGGCTGATGAACTGCGGCAGAGCGAGGTGACCTGGCGGGTGTAGTAGGAATGCCTCTCTTGGTCACAGGCGGGAGGACACGCCAGCTCATGCTTGATAACGAGGGGTTTAGTCATCCTGAGTCTCCCTCCTCCTCCTCCTCCCTTGTCCTGTTGTAGGGGAACCAGCCAGCCAGCCGCGGCCGCCGTGTCTGGAGCGCCCACTACCGCCTACACAATTCGCCGCCCATTTTTAGGTGATGAGGCTTATCCACTCTTGAGTACAATATCATAATACACCGAGTACAATGACACCGTACTTGAGGGGTCGTGATCGTACTCAAGGGGTCAACTCCTGTTCCTCTTTTTATGGAATGGAAAGTATGAGGTGGCTGGTATAAGGATGAGGGAGTGTGTTGAGGTGTCAGTCATGAGGGAGGCAGGGACTATAGCACTAGACAGTCTCCCACACTCCACCTCCTCCTTCCTTTTGCTCTTCTCAAAGGTCAGGTAGGGGTCGTCTTCTCGTACCCCTCCTAACCTCTCTTCACCCATATACTCTACAACACCCGTTATATATCCTTACGTGTGAGTGTTCCTGATTCCTCTTAACATGTCAATGACTGTCTCGTGAATCCGTCTTATCTGTCTTCTGTCAAACTACACGTCTATAATCCTGTAATTGTTTGAACCATACAGAAAAAGAAAATAACCTTCCATTTACCATTGTAGTCGTTGTGGATGGTTGGCTTAGCACACTGTTTCGGACTATTGTTTCAAACCAGCGATGCGAGGTGAAGGAATCCTCTTGCTGCCTTTCTTCTTATCTATTGTAACCTCCTCCACTGCTGCTGGGGGTAACACATAAGACCTCTCCTTCACACGAGTCCTCTAGAACACACACACACACACACACACACTCACACCAAGAGGACGAAATGTATTTATTTATTTTTTTCTAAAGCGTCTGGGGTTCTGCAGGGGGGGGTCATTGTATAAGGCAGGTTAGTGTAGGAGAGCAGGTAGGGGGGGGGGTGCCACGACCTCCTGCTGGTGACGTGAGAAGCAGAAGCAGTACATGATGTTGGTGAGGTGGCAGACACGAGTTTACTGACGGACTAACTGACGGACGGACTGATGGAGACTGACGGAAACTGCAGATCGAAAAGAGAAAAAAAAATATGTAATTCCAGGGATATATGATGGTGACCGCAGGAGTTATGATCCATGGTAGTTAGTGATTCATGGAAGTTATTGATCCATGGTAGTTAGTGATTCGTGGTAGTTAAGTGATTCATGGTAGTTAGTGATTCATGGTAGTTATTGATCCATGGTAGTTAGTGATTCGTGGTAGTTAAGTGATTCATGGTAGTTAAGTGATTCATGGTAGTTATTGATTCATGGTAGTTATTGATTCATGGTAGTTATTGATCCATGGTAGTTAGTGATTCGTGGTAGTTAAGTGATTCATGGTAGTTATTGATTCATGGTAGTTATTGATTCATGGTAGTTATTGATTCATGGTAGTTAAGTGATTCATGGTAGTTAAGTGATTCGTGGTAGTTATTGATTCATGGTAGTTATTGATTCATGGTAGTTAAGTGATTCGTGGTAGTTAGTGATTCATGGTAGTTAGTGATTCATGGTAGTTATTGATCCATGGTAGTTAGTGATTCGTGGTAGTTAAGTGATTCATGGTAGTTAAGTGATTCGTGGTAGTTAAGGATTCGTGGTAGTTAGTGATCCATGGTAGTTAGTGATTCATGGTGGTTATTGATCCATGGTAGTTAGTTGATTCATGGTAGTTATTGATTCGTGGTAGTTAAGGATTCCATGGTAGTTATGATTCTGTGGTAGTTAAGGATTCGTAGTAGTTATGATCCATGGTAGTTAGTGATTCATGGTAGTTATTGATCCATGGTAGTTAGTGATTCGTGGTAGTTAAGTGATTTATGGTAGTTAAGTGATTCGTGGTAGTTATTGATTCATGGTAGTTAAGTGATTCATGGTAGTTAAGTGATTCGTGGTAGTTATTGATCCATGGTA
>NW_024749664.1:0-2391 GCF_018991925.1 Homarus americanus
CGACCAAAAATGGATTTTGTTCAAAAATTTCATAGGTACTCCTGAATGTGCTGCTTAAGGATCTGTTATCCAAAATTTGATATCTTGATTATAACTTGTTCAAATGGCTTTTAGAAAATGTTCAAATGATTTTTAGGTGTGATTTAGGGTTTGTGTGTTATTCTGAAAGTACTTAATTAGTTAAACACCTCATATATCAATTCTGAGAACAAAGTATATTTTGGTCCAAAATTTTGTAAGGTATAAGACTTAATTTTTGGTTGTTTTACAAAAATTAGACTTTGCTGAAAATCACAGTTTGGGTTCTCCTGACCTTGCTGCTAATGAATATGTGGTCCACGATTCGATTGCAGAGTAGTTAGTGGCCAAAATGACCCTTGAAATATTTTACTGACATTTTTCAATGCTAATTACTTATCAACTATGGGTTTCCAAGGTGTGATTTCGAACATACACTACCCCTGGGGACCTTGGTAGCCTCCTGACCCTTGAAACACCTCCCACTACCTTACAACACCCCCCCTGACCTACAACACCCCTGACCTTAACACCCCTGACCTACAGTACGCCCCAGGAGCTTTAAGCATCCCACCTGACCTTGAAGCTCCCACCTGGACCTTGAAGCTCCCACCTGACCTTGAAGCCCCACCTGACCTTGAAGCTCCCACCTGACCTTAGAATTCCCACCTGACCTTGAAGCTCCCACCTGACCTTACAGCACCCCCTGACACCTAACAGCACCCCCTGAGACCTTACAGCACCCTCCGGGATCTTATAGCCCTCCCCCAGGAGATTGCAGCCCTCCCAGAGAGATTGCAGCCTCCCCAGGAGACAGGTCCCCTCCCCAGGAGGATTGCAGCCCCTCCCCCAGGAGATTGCAGCCTCCCAGGAGATTGCAGCCCTCCCCCAGGAGATTAAAGCCTCCCCAGGAGATTGCAGCCTCCCCCAGGAGATTGCAGCCCTCCCCAGGAGATTGCAGCCCCTCCCCCCAGGAGATTGCAGCCCCTCCCCAGGAGATTGCAGCCCCTCCCCCAGGAGATTGCAGCCTCCTTCCCCAGGAGATTGCAGCCCTCCCTTCCCCAGGAGATTGCAGCCCTCCCCAGGAGATTGCAGCCCTCCCTTCCCCCCAGGAGATTGCAGCCCTCCCTTCCCCCAGGAGATTGCAGCCTCCTTCCCCAGGAGATTGCAGCCCTCCTTCCCCAGGAGATTGCAGCCCTCCCTTCCCCAGGAGATTGCAGCCCTCCTTCCAGGAGATTGCAGCCCTCCCTTCCCCCAGGAGATTGCAGCCCTCCCTTCCCAGGAGATTGCAGCCCTCCCTTCCCCAGGAGATTGCAGCCTCCCTTCCCCAGGAAGATTGCAGCCCTCCTTCCAGGAGATTGCAGCCCTTCCCCGGGAGATTGCAGCCCTCCCCGGGAGATTGCAGCCCCTTCCCCGGGAGAGGCCCTCCTCCCCCGGGAGCTACAGCCCCAGGAGCTATAGAAGCCCCAGGAGCTTATAGCCCCAGGAGCTTACCCCAGGAGCTATACAGCCCCCAGGAGCTACAGCCCCAGGAGCACAGCCCCAGGAGCCACAGCCCCAGGAGCCACAGCCCTCCCTTCAGGAGCCACAGCCCCCAGGAGCTACAGCCCTCCTTCCCCAGAGCTTACAGCCCCCCTTCCCCCAGGAGCTACAGCCTCCCTTCCCCAGGAGCCACAGCCCCTACCCCAAGCCAAGGTGCCCATTGTTTTTTCTGTGTGATTTATCACGCTTTATCTTATCCACGTTTTCATTGTGATCTACATAAAAAAAAAAATTATATATATATATATATATATATATATATATATATATATATATATATATATATATATATATATATATATATATATATATGTATATATATGTATATATAATGTATGTATTTATGTATATGCTTTAATACGTTTAATCCCCTGTTGTAGTAATTATTTTGTTCATAGTTTGAGGGTCAAGTAATTACTATAGTGTTGTATCTCTATTTATAGGTTGATTTATGATCTTCCACAATCTGTAGCATCCTTCAGCAGTGTTGACATCGATAGGTACACAAAAGAACCCCATCTTGACTGCATCACTCCATCAAATCCAGAAGGCTTGATGAAAGGTTATGGTATTCCGCCAGAGTCACACTTGATATACAAATAGATATTGAAATTTATCTGGAAAACTGAGTAATAAAGAGGATAATTAAGTTTAGAGGAAATACATTTATATGCACCATCAAGTGTGTTTAGAATAAAAGAAAGTTTATTAACCAAATTTTGGACAGTTTAATACACGAACAATTATCATGAAAGGACAGCGTAACTACAATATAGCATACGACAGGTATAGGATTAAAATGTATCAACCTAAAAATAGCCCAGACTCTCA
>NW_024749665.1:0-22890 GCF_018991925.1 Homarus americanus
ATATCGTAAGGACGTGACCTAACGTTTATCATACATAAACGCCGTCCCCTTCTCATTCACTCCTAGACAGTGAGACTTACGGTTGATATACACTCAGGAATTATATATACAACCTTTTATAATAAAACAAAGAAACTACCGTTTGGGTTTCGTTACTTAAAACCCAAATATATATATGTGTGAACGGACTGGTTAATTGGACAAGCAGCCGATTCAAGAGGACTTTGTTATACTCGATCAGGGGACTTTGTTATACTCGACCAGGGGACTTTTTTATACTTGACCAATGGATTTTGTTATACTCAATGAGGGGCCTTTGTTATACTCGATCAGGGGACTTTGTTATACTCGACCAGGGGACTTTGTTATATGCGATCAAGGGACTTTTTTATACTCGATCAGGGACTTTGTTATACTCATCCAGAGGACTTTGTTATACTCGATCAGGGGACTTTGTTATATTCAATCAGGGGACTTTGTTATACTCGATTAGGGGCCATTTGTTATACTCGATGAGGGGGCTTTGTTATACTCGACCAGGGGACTTTGTTATACTCGATCAGGGGACTTTGTTATACTCGACAAGGGGACTTTTTTTATAATTAATCAGGGGACATTGTCATACTCGATCAGTGGACTTTCCTATATTTGACCAATGGACTTTGCTATACTCGATGAGGGGCTTTTGTTATACTCGATCAGGGCACTTTGTTTTACTCGACCAGGGGACTTTGTTATACTCGATCAGGGGACTTTCTTATACTCGAGCAGACGACTTTGGTATATTCGATCAGGGGATATGTTATACTCGATGAGGGGACTTTGTTATACTTGATTAGGGGACTTTGTTATACTCGATCAGGGGACTTTGTAATACTCGATCAGAGGACTTCGTTATACTCGACCAGGGGCCTTTGTTATACTCGATTAGAAAACTTTGTTATACTCGACCAGGGGACTTTGTTTTACTCCACCAGGGACTTTGTTATACTCGATCAGGGGATATGTTATACTCGATTAGGGGACTTTGTTATGCTCGGTTCATGGGTCTTTGTTATACTCGTCCATTGGGCTTTTTTATACTAGGATCAGGGGACTTTGATATACTCGATCAGGGGACTCTGTCTTACTCGATGAGGGCCCTTTGTAATACTCGACCAGTGGACTTTGTTATAATCGATCAGGAGACTTTGTTATGCTCGATCTGGGGACTTTGTTATACTGCGCCAGGAGACGTTGTTATCCTCGATGAAGGGATATGTTATACTCGATCAGGGGACTTTGTTACACTGGACCAGGAGACTTTGTTATACTGTCCAGGGGCTTTGTATATATTAGGGATCTAGGGACTTTGTTATACTAGGTCAGGAAACGTTGTTATACTCGATCAGGGGATATGTTATACTCGATAAGGGGACTTTGTTATACTGGACCAGGGGACTTTGTTATACTCTTCCAGGGGGCTTTGTTATATTAGGATCAGGGGACTTTGTTATTCTCGACCAGGGGACTTTGCTATACTCGACCAGAGGCCTTTCTTATACACGGTCTGGGTGACTTTGTTATAATCGATCAGGGGACTTTGTTATGCTCGATCTGGGGACTTTGTTATACAGGGCCTGGAGACTTTGTTATACTCGATCAGGGATACCGATCGCGGACTTCGTTATACTCGATTAGGGGCCTTTGTTATACTCTTCGATGAGGACTTCGTTAGTATCAAATAGGGACTTTTTATACTCCCAGGGGACTTTTTTATGCTCGATCAGGGGACTTTGTTATACTCGATCAGGGACTTTTGTTATACTCGATCAGGGGACTTTGTTATACTCGACCAGGGGCCTTTGTTATACTCGATCACCGGACTTTGTTATACTCGATAAGGGGTCTTTGTAATACTCGATAAGGGGAATTTGTTATACTCGATAAGGGGACTTTGTTAGACTCGAACAGGGGACTTTGTTATACTCGACCAGGGGACTTTGTTATACTCGATTAGGCGGCTTAGTTATACTCGATCAGGTGACTTTGTTATACTCGATGAGGGGCCTTTCTTATACTCGATCAGGGGCCTTTGTTATACTAGATAAGGGGACTTTGTTATACTCGGTTCAGGGGTCTTTGTTACACTCGTCCAGTGGGCTTTGTTATACTAGGATCAGGGGACTTTGTTATACTCGATCAAGGGACTTTGTCTTACTCGATGAGGGCCCTTTGTTATACTCGACCAGGGGACTTTGTTATAATCGATCAGGGAACTTTGTTATGCTCGATCTGGGGACTTTGTTATACTGCGCCAGGAGACGTTGTTATACTCGATGAGGGGACGTGTTATACTCGATCACGGTCTTTGTTATATTGGACCAGGGGACTTTGTTATACTCGATCAGGGACTTTCTTATACTCGATCAGGGGACTTTGTTATACTCGTCCAGAGGGGCTTTGTTATACTCGATCAGGGGACTTTGTTATACTCGATCAAGGACTTTGTTATACTCGAAAAGGGGACTTTTTTATACTTGACCAATGGACTTTGTTATACTCGATGAGGGGCCTTTGTTATACTCGATCTGGGAACTTTGTTATACTCGACCAGGGGAATTTTTTATACTTGACCAATGGACTTTGTTATACTCAATGAGGGGCCTTTGTTATACTCGATCAGGGGACTTTGTTATAATCGATTAGGAGCCTTTGTTATACTCGATGAGGGGGCTTTGTTATACTCGATGAGGGGGCTTTGTTATACTCGACCAGGGAACTTTGTTATATGCGATCAGGGGACTTTTTTATACTCGATCAGGGACTTTGTTATACTCAACAAGAGGACTTTGTTATACTCGATCAGGGGACTTTGTTATACTCAATCACGGAACTTTGTTATACTCGATTAGGGGCCTTTGTTATACTCGATGAGGGGACTTTGTTATACTCGACCAGGGGACTTTGTTATACTCGATCAGGGGACTTTGTTATACTCGACAAGGGGACTTTTTTATAATTAATGAGGGGACATTGTCTTACTCGATCAGTGGACTTTCCTATATTTGACCAATGGACTTTGCTATACGCGATGAGGGGCTTTTGTTATACTCGATCAGTGGAATTTGTTATACTCGACCATGGGACTTTGTTATACTCGATCAGGTGACTTTCTTATACTCGAGCAGACGACTTTGGTATATTCGATCAGGGGATATGTTATACTCGACCAGGGGCCTTTGTTATACTCGATTAGAAAACTTTGTTATACTCGACCAGGGGACTTTGTTATACTCCACCAGGGACTTTGTTATACTCGACCAGGGGATATGTTATACTCGATCAGGGGACTTTGTTATGCTCGGTTCAGGGGTCTTTGTTATACTCGTCCATTGGGCTTTGTTATACTAGGATCAGGGGACTTTGTTATACTCGATCAGGGTACTTTGTCTTACTCGATGAGGGCCCTTTGTTATACTCGACCATGGGACTTTGTTATAATCGATCAGGGAACTTTGTTATGCTCGATCTGGGGACTTTGTTATACTGCGCCAGGAGACTTTGTTATACTCGATGAGGGGATATGTTATACTCGATCAGGGTCTTTGTTATATTGGACCAGGGGATTTTGTTATTCTCGATCAGGGATTTTGTTATACTCGATCAGGGGACTTTGTTATACTCGTCCAGGGGGCTTTGTTATACTCGATCAGGGGACTTTGTTATTTTCGATCAAGGGGACTTTGTTATAATCGAGCAGGGGACTTTGTTATACTCGATCAGGGACTTTGTTATACTCGATCAGGGGACTTTGTTATACTCGTCCAGGGGGCTTTGTTATACTCGATCAAGGGACTTTGTTATACTCGACCAGGGGCCTTTGTTATAGTCGATCACCGGATTTTGTTAGACTCAAACAGGGGACTAAGTTATACTCGACCAGGGGACTTTGTTATACTCGATTAGGCGGCTTTGTTATACTCGATCAGGGAACTTTGTTATACTCGATCAGGGGCCTTTGTTATACTAGATCAGGGGACTTTGTTATACTCGATGAGGGGCCTTTTTTCGACTCGATCAGGGGCCTTTGTTATACTCGATCAGGGGACTTTGTTATACTTGATCAGGGGACTTTCTTATACTCGAGCAGGGGGCTGTGTTATACTCGATCAGGGGACTTTGTTATACTCGATGAGGAGGGTTTGTTATACTCGATCAGGGGACTTTGCTAAACTTGACCAGGGGACTTTGTTATACTCAACAAGAGGACTTTGTTATACTCGATCAGGGGACTTTGTTATACTCAATCAGGGGACTTTGTTATACTCGATTCGGAGCCTTTGTTATACGCAATGAGGGGCTTTGTTATACTCGACCAGGGGACTTTGTTATACTCGATCAGGGGACTTTGTTATGCTCGGTTCAGGGGTCTTTGTTATACTCGTCCATTGGGCTTTGTTATACTAGGATCAGGGGACTTTGTTATACTCGATCAGGGTACTTTGTCTCACTCGATGAGGGCCCTTTGTTATACTCGACCAGGGGACTTTGTTATAATCGATCAGGGGACTTTGTTATGCTCGATCTGGGGACTTTGTTATACTGCGCCAGGAGACGTTGTTATCCTCGATGAGGGGATATGTTATACTCGATCAGGGGACTTTGTTATACTGGACCAGGATACTTTGTTATACTCGATCAGGGGACTTATTTTATAATTAATGAGGGGACATTGTCATACTCGATCAGTGGACTTTCCTATATTTGACCAATGGACTTTGCTATACGCGATGAGGGGCTTTTGTTATACTCGATCAGTGGACTTTGTTATACTCGACCATGGGACTTTGTTATACTCGATCAGGTGACTTTCTTATACTCGAGCAGACGACTTTGGTATATTCGATCAGGGGATATGTTATACTCGACCAGGGGCCTTTGTTATACTCGATTAGAAAACTTTGTTATACTCGACCAGGGGACTTTGTTATACTCCACCAGGGACTTTGTTATACTCGACCAGGGGATATGTTATACTCGATCAGGGGACTTTGTTATGCTCGGTTCAGGGGTCTTTGTTATACTCGTCCATTGGGCTTTGTTATACTAGGATCAGGGGACTTTGTTATACTCGATCAGGGTACTTTGTCTCACTCGATGAGGGCCCTTTGTTATACTCGACCAGGGGACTTTGTTATAATCGATCAGGGGACTTTGTTATGCTTGATATGGGGACTTTGGTATACTACGCCAGGAGACGTTGTTATCCTCGATGAGGTGATATGTTATACTCGATCAGGGGACTTTGTTATACTGGACCAGGCTACTTTGTTATACTCGACAAGGGGACTTTTTTATAATTAATGAGGGGACATTGTCATACTCGATCAGTGGACTTTCCTATATTTGACCAATGGACTTTGCTATACTCGATGAGGGGCTTTTGTTATACTCGATCAGTGGACTTTGTTATACTCGACCATGGGACTTTGTTATACTCGATCAGGGGACTTTCTTATACTCGAGCAGACGACTTTGGTATTTTCGATCAGGGGATATGTTATACTCGATCAGGGGACTTTGTTATACTTGATTAGGGGACTTTGTTATACTCGACCAGGGGACTTTGTTATACTCCACGAGGGACTTTGTTATACTCGATCAGGGGATATGTTATACTCGATCAGGGGACTTTGTTATGCTCGGTTCAGGGGTCTTCGTTATACTCGTCCATTGGGCTTTGTTATACTAGGATCAGGGGACTTTGTTATACTCGATCAGGGTACTTTGTCTTACTCGATGAGGGCCCTTTGTTATACTCGACCATGGGACTTTGTTATAATCGATCAGGGGACTTTGTTATGCTCGATCTGGGGACCATGTTATACTCGATCAGGGTACTTTGTCTTACTCGATGAGGGCCCTTTGTTATACTCGACCATAGGACTTTGTTATAATCGATCAGGGAACTTTTTATGCTCGATCTGGGGACTTTGTTATACTGCGCCAGGAGACGTTGTTATACTCGATGAGGGGATATGTTATACTCGATCAGGGTCTTTGTTATATTGGACCAGGGGACTTTGTTATTCTCGATCAGGGATTTTGTTATACTCGATCAGGGGACTTTGTTATACTCGTCCAGGGGGCTTTGTTATACTCGATCAGGGGACTTTGTTATTTTCGATCAAGGGGACTTTGTTATAATCGATCAGGGGACTTTGTTATACTCGATCAGGGACTTTGTTATGCTCGATCAGGGGACTTTGTTATTCTCGTCCAGGGGGCTTTGTTATACTCGATCAAGGGACTTTGTTATACTCGACCAGGGGCCTTTGTTATAGTCGATCACCGGATTTTGTTAGACTCAAACAGGGGACTAAGTTATACTCGACCAGGGGACTTTGTTATACTCGATTAGGCGGCTTTGTTATACTCGATCAGGGAACGTTGTTATACTCGATGAGGGGCCTTTGTTATACTCGATCAGGGGCCTGTGTTATACTAGATCAGGTGACTTTGTTATACTCAATCAGGGGCCTGTGTTATACTCAATTAGGGGCCTTTGTTATACTCGATGAGGGGCTTTGTTATGCTCGACCAGGGGACTTTGTTATTCTCGATCAGAGGACTATGTTATACTCGACAAGGTGACTTTTTAATAATTAATCAGGGGACATTGTCATACTCGATCAGTGGACTTTGTTATACTGGACCAGGATACTTTGTTATACTCGATCAGGGGACTTTATTATACTGGACCAGGGGACTTTGTTATACTCGTCCAGGGGGCTTTGTTATATTAGGATCAGGGGACTTTGTTATTCTCGACCAGGGGACTTTGTTATACTCGACCAGAGGCCTTTGTTATACTCGGTCTGGGTGACTTTGTTATAATCGATCAGGGGACTTTGTTATGCTCGATCTGTGGACTTTGTTATACTGGGCCTGGAGACTTTGTTATACTCGATCAAGGGATATGTTATACTCGATCAGGGGACTTTGTTACACTGGACCAGGGGACTTTGTTATACTCGATCAGGGGACTTTGTTATACTCGATCAGGGGACTTTGTTATACTCGTCTAGGGGTCTTTTTTATACACGATCAGGGGACTTTGTAATACTCGATCAGGGGACTTTGTCCAACTCGATCAGGGCCCTTTGCTATACTCGACCAGGGGACTTTGTTATAATCGATCAGGGGACTTTGTTATGCTCGATATGGGTACTTTTTTATACTGGGCCAGGGGACTTTTTTGTACTCGATTAGGGGACTGTGTTATACTGAACCAGGGGACTTTTTTATACCCGATCAGGGGACTTTGTTAAACTCGATCAGGGGACTTTTGTTATACTCGATCAGGGGGCTTTGTTATTCTCGACAAGGGCCCATTTTTATACTCGATCACGGGAATTTGTTATACTCGATAAGGGGGCTTTGTTATACTCGATCAGGGGACTTTATTATACTTGATCAGGGGACTTTGACTTACTCGATCAGGGCCCTTTGCTATACTCGACCAGGGGACTTAGTTATAATCGATCAGGGGACTTTTTTATGCTCGATATGGGGACTTTGTTATACTGGGCCAGGGGACTTTTTTAAACTTGATCAGGGGACTTTTTTATACTCGATCAGGGACTTTTGTTATTCTCGATCAGGGGAATTTGTTATACTCGACCAGGGGACTTTTTTATACTTGACCAATGGACTTTGTTATACTAGATGAGAGGCCTTTGTTATACTCGATCTGGGGACTTTGTTATACTCGATAAGGGGACTTTGTTATACTCGAAAAGGGGAATTTGTGGTACTCGGTAAGGGGACTTTGTTAGACTCGAACAGGGGACTTTGTTATACTCGACCAGGGGACTTTGTTATACTAGATGAGAGGCCTTTGTTATACTCGATCAGGGAACTTTGTTATACTCGATCAGGGGACTTTGTTATACTCGTCAAGGGGGCTTTGTTATACTAGGATCAGGGGACTTTGTTATTCTCGACCAGGGGACATGTTATACTCGACCAGAGGCCTTTGTTATACTCGGTCAGGAGACTTTGTTATGCTTGATCTGGGGACTTTGTTATACTGAGCCAGGAGACTTTGTTATACTCGATCAGGGGATATGTTATACTCGATCAGGGGACTTTGTTATACTGGACCAGGGGACTTTGTTATACTCGATCAGAGGCCTTTGTTATACTAGATCAGGGGACTTTGTTATACTCGATTAGCGGCCTTTTTTGGACTCGGTGAGGGGACTTGGTTATACTCGATCAGGAGACTTTGTTATACTCGATCAGGGGACTTTGTAATACTCGATCAGGAGGCTTTGTTATACTTGATGAGGGGACTTTGTTATGCACGATCAGGAGACGATGTTATACTCGGCCAGGGGACTTTTTTATACTTGACCAATGGACTTTGTTATACTCGATGAGGGCCCTTTGTTATACTCGATCAGGGGACTTTGTTATACTTGAGCAGGGGACTTTGTCATTCTCGATCAGGGGACTTTGTTATACTCGACCAGGGGACTTTTTTATACTTGACCAATGGACTTTGTTATACTAGTTGAGAGGCCTTTGTTATACTCGATCAGGAGACTTTGTTATACTCGATCAGGAGGCTTTGTTATACTCGATCAAGGGAATTTGCTATACTCGACCAGGGGACATTTTTATACTTGACCAAAGGACTTTGTTATACTCGATGAGGGGCTTTTGTTGTAATCGATCTGGCGACTTTGTTATACTCGAGCAGAGGACTTTGATATACTCCATCAGGGGACTTTGTTATACTGGACCAGGGGACTTTGGTATACTCGATCAGGGGACTTTGTTATACTCGATCAGGGGGCTTTAATATACTCGTCTAGGGGGCTTTTTTATACTCAATCAGGGGACTTTGTTATACTCGAACGGAGGAATTTGTCTTACTCGATCAGGGCCCTTTGCTATACTCGCCCAGGGGACATTGTTATAATCGATCAGGGGACTTTGTTATGCTCGATATGCGGAATTTGTTATACTGGGCCAGGGGAGTTTTTTGTACTCGATCAGGGGACTTTGTTATACTCGATCAGGGGACTTTTGTTATACTCGATGAGGGGACTTTGTTATACTTGACCAGGGGCCTTTGTTATACTCGATCAGGGGATATTTATACTCGACCAGGGGACTTTGTTATGCTCGATCTGAGGACTTTGTTATACTGCGCCAGGAGACGTTGTTATACTCGATGAGGGATATGTTATACTCGATGAGGGGCTTTGTTATACTAGGATCAGGGGACTTTGTTATTCTCGACCAGGGGACTTTGTTATACTCGACCAGAGGCCTTTGTTATACTCGGTCAGTGGACTTTGTTATGCTCGATCTGGGGACTTTGTTATACTAAGCCAGGAGACTTTCTTATACTCGATCAGGGGATATGTTATACTCGATCAGGGGACTTTGTTTTACTGGACCAGGGGACTTTGTTATACTCGATCAGGGGACTTTGTTATACTCGATCAGGGGACTTTGTTATACTCGTCCAGGTGGCTTTGTTATACTAGGATCAGGGGACTTTTTTATTCTCGACCAAGGGACTTTGTTATACTTGACAAGAGGCCTTTGTTATACTTGACAAGAGGCCTTTGTTATACTCGGTCTGGGGACTTTGTTATAATCGAACAGGGGACTTGGTTATGCTCGATCTGGGGACTTTGTTATACTGGGCCTGGAGACTTTGTTATACTCGATCAGGGGATATATTCCACTCGATCAGGGGACTTTGTTATACTGGACCAGGGGACTTTGTTATACTCGATCAGGGGACTTTGTTATACTCGTCCAAGGGCGGGCTTTGTTATACTAGGATCAGGGGACTTTGGTATTCTCGACAAAGGGACTTTGTTATACTCGACAAGAGGCCTTTGTTATACTCGGTCTGGGGACTTTGTTATAATCGATCAGGGGACTTTGTTATGCTCGATCTGGAGACTTTGTTATACTCGATCAGGGGACTTTGTCTTACTCGATCAGGGCCCTTTGCTATACTCGCCCAGGGGACTTTGTTATAATCGATCAGGGGACTTTGTTATGCTCGATCTGGGGACTTTGTTATACTCGATCAGGGGACTTTGTCTTACTCGATCAGGGCCCTTTGCCATACTCACCCAGGGGACTTTGTTATAATCGATCAGGGGACTTTGTTATGCTCGATATGGGGACTTTGTTATACTGGGCCATGGGACTTTTTTGTACTCGATCAGGGGACTTTGTTATACTCGATCACGGGACTTTTGTTATACTCGATTAGGGGACTTTGTTATACTCGACCAGAGGCCTTTGTTATACTCGATCAGGGGACTTTGTTATACTCGATTAGCGGCCTTTTTTGGACTCGATGAGGGGACTTGGTTATACTCGATCAGGAGACTTTGTTATACTCGAGCAGGGGACTTTTTTATTCTCGATCAGGGGACTTTTTTATACTTGACCAATGGACTTTGTTATACTCAATGAGGGGCCTTTTGTTATTCTCGATCAGAGGACTTTGTTATACACGACCAGGGGACTTTGTTATACGCGATCAGGGGACTTTTTTATACTCGACCAGAGATCTTTGTTATACTCGACCAGGGGATATGTTATACTCGATCAGGGGACTTTGTTATACTCAACCAGAGGACTTTGTTATACTCAATCAGGGGACTTTGTTATACTCAATCAGGGGACTTTGTTATACTCGATTAGGTGCCTCTGTTATACTCGATGAGGGGGCTTTGTTTTACTCGACCAGGGGACTTGTTCATACTTGATCAGGGGACTTTGTCATACTCGATCACTGGACTTTACTATATTTGACCAATGGACTTGACTATACTCGATCAGGGGACCTTTTTATACTCGACCAGAGATCTTTGTTATACTCGATCAGGGGATATGTTATACTCGATCAGGGGACTTTGTTATACTGGACCAGGGGACTTTATTATACTCGATCAGGGGACTTTGTTATACTCGATCAGGTGACTTTGTTATACTCGACCAGAGGCCTTTGTTATACTAGATCAGGGTACTTTGTTATACTCGATTAGCGGGCTTTTTTGGACTCGATGAGGGGACTTGGTTATACTCGATCAGGAGACTTTGTTATACTCGATCAGGGGAATTTGTAATACTCGATCAGGAGGCTTTGTTATACTTGATGAGGGGACTTTGTTATGCACGATCAGGAGACTTTGTTATACTCGGCCAGGGGACTTTTTTATACTTGACCAATGGACTTTGTTATACTCGATGAGGGCCCTTTGTTATACTCGATCAGGGGACTTTGTTATACTCGAGCAGGGGAAGTTGTCATTCTCGATCAGGGGACTTTGTTATACTCGACCAGGGGACTCTTTTATACTTGACCAATGGACTTTGCTATACTAGATGAGAGGCTTTTGTTATACTCGATCTGGGGACTTTATTATACTCGGGAAGGGGATTTTGTTATACTCGATGAGGGGACTTTTTTATACTCGACCAGAGGACTTTGTTATACTCAATGAGGGGCCTTTGTTATACTCGATCAGGGGACTTTGTTATACGCGATCAGGGGACCTTTTTATACTCGACCAGAGGACTTTGTTATACTCAATCAGGGGACTTTGTCATACTCGATCAGTGGACTTTCCTATATTTGACCAATGGACTTTACTATACTCGATGAGGGGCCCTTTGTTATACTCGATCAGGGACTTAGGTATACTCCACCAGTGGACTTTGTTATACTCGATCAGGGGCCTTTGTTATACTCGATCAGGGGACTTTGTTATATGCGATCAGGGGACCTTTTTATACTCGACCAGAGGACTTTGTTATACTCAATCAGGGGACTTTGTCATACTCGATCAGTGGACTTTCCTATATTTGACCAATGGACTTTACTATACTTGATGAGGGGCCCTTTGTTATACTCGATCAGGGACTTAGGTATACTCCACCAGTGGACTTTGTTATACTCGATCAGGGGACTTTGTTATACTCGACCAGAAGACTTTGTTATACTCGATCAGGGGATATGTTATACTCGACCAGGGGACTTTGTTATACTCGATGAGGGGCCTTTGTTAAACTCGATGAGGGGCCTTTGTTATACTCGACCAGGGGACTTTGTTTTACTCGATCAGGGGCCTTTCTTAAACTCGATCAGGGGCCTTTGTTATACTCGATCAGGGGACTTTGTTATACTCTATCAGGGGACCTTGTTATACTCGATCAGGGGGCTTTGTTATACTCGATCAGGGAACTTTGTTATACTCGATCAGGGGCCATTGTTATAATCGTTCAGGGGACTTTGTTATACTCGACCAGGAGAGTTTGTTATACTCGACCAGGAGACTTTGTTATACTCGATCAGGGGCCTTTGTTAAACTTGATCAGGGGCCTTTGTTAAATTCGATCAGGAGAGTTTGTTATACTCGATCAGGGGACTTTGTTATACTCGATCAGCGGACTTTGTTTTACTCGATCAGGGGACTTTGTTATACTGGATGAAGGGCAATTTGTTATACTCGATCAGGGGCCTTTGTTATACTCGATCAGGGGACTTTGTTATACTCGACCAGGGTTCTTTGTTATACTCAACCTGGGGAGTTTGTTATACTCGACCAGGGGACTTTGTTATACTCGATGAGGGCCTTTGTTAAACTCGATCAGGGGCCTTTGTTATACTCGACCAGGGGACTTTGTTATACTCTATCAGGGGACTTTGTTATACTCTATCAGGGGGCTTTGTTATACTCGATCAGGGGACTTTGTTATACTCTATCAGGGGACTTTGCTATACTCGACCAGAGGCCTTTGTTATACTCGATCAGGGGACTTTGTTATACTCGATAAGGGGACTTTGTTTTACTCGATAATGGGAATTTGTTATACTCGATATGGGTACTTAATGTTAGATTCGAACAGCGCCCTTTGTTATACTCGACCAGGGGACTTTGTTATAATCGATTTGGGGACTTTGTTATGCTCAATCTGGGGACTTTGTTAAACTGGGCCACGAGACGTTGTTATACTCGATCAGGGGACTTTTGTTATACTCGATCAGCGGACTTTGTTATACTCGACCAGAGGCCTTAGTTATACTCGATCAAGGGACTTTGTTATACTCGATCAGGGGACTTTGTTATACTCGATCAGGAGGCTTTGTTATACTCGATTAGGCAACTTTGTTATACTCGATCAGGGGACTTTGTTATACCCGATCAGCGGACGTTGTTATACTCGATCAGGGGCCTTTGTTATACCCGATCAGGGGACTTTGCTATACTCGATCAGGGGACATTGTTATACTCTATGAGGGGGCTTTGTTATACTCGATCAGGGAACTTTGTTATACTCGCTGAGGAGACTTTGTTATACTCGATCAGGGGACTTTGTTATACTCGTTCAGGGGACTTTGTTATACTTGATGAGGGGACTCTGTTAGACTCGATGATGGGGCTTTGTTATACACGATCAGGGGGCTTTGTTATACTTGAACAGGGGCCTTTGTTACAATCGTTCAAAAGACTTTGTTATACTCGATCAGGGGATTTTGTTATACTCGACCAGGGGGCTTTGTTATACTCGATGAGGGGCCTTTGTTAAACTCGATGAGGGGCCTTTGTTATACTCGAGCAGGGGACTTTGTTATACTCGATCAGGGGCCTTTCTTAAACTCGATCAGGGGCCTTTGTTATACTCGATCAGGGGAATTTGTTATACTCTATCAGGGGACCTTGTTATACTCGATCAGGGGGCTTTGTTATACTCGATCAGGGAACTTTGTTATACTCGATCAGGGGCCATTGTTATAATCGTTCAGGGGACTTTGTTATACTCGATCAGGGAACTTTGTTATACTCGATCAGGGGACTTTATTATACTCGACCAGGAGAGTTTGTTATACTCGACCAGGAGACTTTGTTATACTCGATCAGGGGCCTTTGTTAAACTTGATAGGGGCCTTTGTTACATTCGATCAGGAGAGTTTGTTATACTCGATCAGGGGACTTTGTTATACTCGATCAGCGGACTTTGTTTTACTCGATCAGGGGACTTTGTTATACTCGATGAGGGGCCTTTGTTATACTCGATCAGGGGCCTTTGTTATACTCGATCAGGGGACTTTGTTATACTCGACCAGGGTTCTTTGTTATACTCAACCAGGGGAGTTTATTATACTCGACCAGGAGACTTTGTTATACTCGATGAGGGCCTTTGTTAAACTCGATGAGGGGCCTTTGTTATATACTCGACCAGGGATTTTGTTATACTCTCAGGGGACTTTGTTATACTTTCGATCAGGGGCTTTGTTATACTCGATCAGGGGACTTTGTTATACTCTATCAGGGGACTTTGTTATACTCGATCAGGGACTTTGTATACTCGACCAGGAGAGTTTGTTACTCGACCAGGGGACTTTGTTATACTCGATCAGGGCATTTGTTATACTTGATCAGGGGCCTTTTTATACTCGATCAGGGGACTTTGTTATACTCGATCAAGGGACTTTGTTATACTCGATCAGTGGACTTTGTTATACTCGATGAGGGGCCTTTGTTATACTCGATCAGGGGCCTTTGTTAAACTCGATGAGGGGACTTTGTTATACTTTACGAGGGTTCTTTGTTATACTCGACGAGGGGAGCTTGTTATACTCGACCAGGGAACTTTGTTATACTCGATCAGGGAACTTTGTTATACTCGGTGAGGGGACTTTGTTATACTCGATCAGGGGACTTTGTTATACTCGTTCAGGGGACTTTGTTATAATTGATCAGGGGACTTTGTAATACTCGATGAGGGGGCTTTGTTATACACGATCAGGGGGCTTTGTTATACTTGATCAGGGGCCTGTGTTCTAATCGTTCAAGGGACTTTGTTATACTCGATCAGGGAGTTTGTTATACTCGATCTGGGGACTTTGTTATACTCGACCAGGGTAGTTTTTTATACTCGAACAGGGGACTTTGTTATACTCGATGAGGGGCCTTTGTTAAACTCGATGAGGGGCCTTTGTTATACTCGACCAGGGGCCTTTGTTATAATCGATTAGGGGCCTTTGTTAAACTCGATCAGGGGCCTTTGTTATACTCGATCAGGAGACTTTGTTATACTCTATCAGGAGACTTTGTTATACTCGATCAAAGGGCTTTGTTATACTCGATCAGGGAACTTTGTTATATCGATCAGGGGCCTTTGTTATAATCGTTCAGGGGACTTTGTTATACTCGACCAGGAGTTTGTTATACTCGACCAGGGACTTTGTTATACTCGATGAGGGCCTTTGTTAAGCTCGATGAGGGGCCTTTGTTATACTCGACCAGGGGTCTTTGTTATACTCGATTAGGGGCCTTTCTTAAACTCGATCAGGGGTCTTTGTTATACTCGATCACGGGACTTTGTTATACTCGACCAGGGAACTTTGTTATACTCGATCAGGGGGCTTTGTTATACTCGATCAGGGGCCTTTGTTATACCCGATCAGGAGACTTTGCTATACTCGATCAGGGGACATTGTTATACTCTATGAGGGGAGCTTTGTTATACTCGATCAGGGAACATTGTTATACTCGGTGAAGGGACTTTGTTATACTTGACCAGGGGACTTTGTTATACTCGATGAGGTGCCGTTGTTAAACTCGATGAGGGGCCTTTGTTATACTCGATGAGGTGCCGTTGTTAAACTCGATGAGGGGCCTTTGTTATACTCGACCATGGGACTTTCTTATACTCGACCAGGGGAGTTTGTTATACTCGACCAAAGGACTTTGTTATACTCGATCAGGGGCCTTTGTTAAACTCGATCAGGGGCCTTTGTTAAACTCGATCAGGGGCCTTTGTTATACTTGATCAGGGGACTTTGTTATACTCTATCAGGGGACTTTGTTATACTCGATCAGGGTGCTTTGTTATACTCGATCAGGGAACTTTGTTATACTCGATCAGGGGCCTTTGTTATAATCGTTTAGGGGACTTTGTTATACTCCATTAGGGGACTTTGTTATACTCGTCCAGGGGAGTTTGTTATACTCGACACGGGACTTTGTTATACTCGATCAGGGGCCTTTGTTAAACTCGGTGAGGGGCCATAGTTATACTCGATCAGGGGAATTTGTTATACTCCATCAGGGGACTTTGTTATATACTCGATCAGGGCTTTTGTTATACTCGATAAGAGGACTTTGTTATATACTCGATCACGGGACTTTGTTATACTCGTAGGAGAGTTTTGTTATACTCGACCAGAGGACTTTTGTTATACTCGATCAGGGCGCTGTTAAGCTTGATCAGGGCCTTTGTTGCTCCTCGATAAGGGCCTTTGTTATACTCGATCAGAGCCTTTGGTATACTCGATCAAGGACTTTTATTATATTTCAATCAGCGGACTGTTATACTCGATCAGGGGCCTTTATTATACTCAATTAAGGGCCTTTGTTATACTCGATCAGGGGAGTTTGTTATACTCGACCAGGGGACTGTGTTATACTCGATCTGAGGACTTTGTTATACTCGATCAGGGACTTTGTTATACTCGACCAGGGGACTTTGTTATACTCGATCAGGGGACTTTGTTATACTCGATCAGGGGACTTTGTTATACTCGATCTGAGGACTTTGTTATACTCGACCAGGGGACTTTGTTATACTCGATGAGGGCCTTTGTTAAACTCGATGAGGGGCCTTTGTTATACTCAATTAGGGAACTTTGTTGTACTCGATCAGGGGCCTTTGTTATAATCGTTCAGTGGACTTTGTTATACTCGATCAGGGGACTTTGTTATACTCGATCAGGGGACTTTGTTATACTCGACCAAGGGAGTTTGTTATACTCGACCAGGGGACTTTGTTATACTCGACCATGGTTCTTTGTTATAATCGACGAGGGGAGTTTGTTATACTCAACCAGGGGAATTTGTTATACTCGATCAGGGAACTTTGTTATACCCGGTGAGGGGACTTTGTTATTCTCGATCAGGGGACATTGTTATACTCGTTCAGGGGACTTTGTTTATTTGATCAGGGGACTTTGTTATACTCGATGAGGGGCCTGTGTTCTAATCTTTCAAGGGACTTTGTTATACTCGATCAGGAACATTGTTATACTCGATCCGGGGACTTTGTTATACTCGACCAGGGGAGTTTGTTTTACTCGACCAGGGGACTTTGTTATACTCGATGAGGGGCCTTTGTTAAACTCGATGAGGGGCCTTTGTTATCCTCGACCAGGGCCTTTGTTATACTCGATCAAGAGACTGTTAAGCTCGATCAGGAGGGCCTTTGTTAAACTCGATCAGGGCGCTGTTATATACTCGATCAGGGAACTTTGTTATACTCGATCAGGGGTCATTGTTATACTCTATGAGGGGGGCTTTGTTATACTCGAACAGGGAACTTTGTTATACTCGGTGAGGGGACTTTGTTACACTCGATCAAGGACTTTGTTTTACTCGTTCAGGGGACTTTGTTATACTCGACCAAAGGACTTTGTTATACTCGATCAGGGGCCTTTGTTAAACTCGATCAGGGGCCTTTGTTATTCTCGATCAGGGGACTTTGTTATACTCGATCAGGGGCCTTTGTTAAACTCGATCAGGGGCCTTTGTTATACTCGATCAGGGGACTTTGTTATACTCGATCAGGGAACTTTGTTATACTCGATCAGGGGCCTTGTTATAATCAATGTTCAGGGACTTCTTTATACTCCATCACGATTTTGTTATACCGATCAGGGGACTTGCTATACCGGATCAGGGGTGTTTATTATACTTTATCAGGACTATTATAGTCGGCGAGGGGCCTTTGTTAAACCTTTCGGATGAGGGACCTTGTTATACTTTAATCAGGGACTTTTGTTATACTCGATCAGGGCCTTTGTTAAACCTCGACTGAAGGCTATGGTTATACTCTGATTAGGGACTTTGTTATACTCTACTAGGGGTCAGTTATTATACCTTTGAACAGGGAACTTTGTTATACTCGATCAGGGGATTCCTTGGTTCTAACCTTCCGATCATCGACGCTGTTACACCGATCAGGCCTTTTGCTTAAACCTGATCAGGGCCTTGCTATACTCGATCAGGGAGTTACTACATATTCAGGTTCAGGGGACTTTGTTATGCTTGATCAGGGGAATTCTGTTATACTCGCTCAGGAAACTTTGTTATACTCGGTGAGGGGACTTTGTTATACTCGATTAGGGGACTTTGTTATACTCGTTCAGGGGACTTTGTTATACTTGATCAGGGGACTTTGTTATACTCGATGAGGGGGCTTTGTTATACACGATCAGGGTGCTTTGTTATACTTGATCAGGGGCCTGGGTTCTAATCGTTCAAGGGACTTTGTTATACTCGAGCAGGGACTTTGTTATACTCGATCCGGGGACTTTGTTATACTTGACCAGGGGAGTTTGTTATACTCGTTCAGGGGACTTTGTTATACTTGATCAGGGGACTTTGTTATACTCGATGAGGGGGCTTTGTTATACACGATCAGGGTGCTTTGTTATACTTGATCAGGGGCCTGTGTTCTAATCGTTCAAGGGACTTTGTTATACTCGAGCAGCGACTTTGTTATACTCTATCCGGGGACTTTGTTATACTTTACCAGGGGAGTTTGTTATACTCGACCAGGGGACTTTGTTATACTCGATGAGGGGCCTTTGTTAAACTCGATGAGGGGCCTTTGTTATACTCGACCAGGGGCCTTTGTTATACTCGATCAGGGGCCTTTGTTAAACTCGATCAGGGGACTTTGTTAGACTCTATCAGTGGACTTTGTTATACTCGATCAAAGGGCATTGTTATACTTGATCAGGGGACTTTGTTATACTCGATCAGGGGCCTTTGTTATAATCGTTCAGGGGACTTTGTTATACTCGAGCAGTGACTTTGTTATACTCGATCCGGGGACTTTGTTATACTCGATCAAGGGACTTTGTTATACTCGATCAGCGGACTTTTTTATACTCGATCAGGGGACTTTGTTATACTCGATGAGGGGCCTTTGTTATACTCGATGAGGGGCCTTTGTTATACTCGATCAAGGGAATTTGTTATACTCGGCCAGGGGCCTTTGTTATACTCGATGAGGGGCCGTTGTTTCACTCGGGATCAGGGACTTTGCACCCTATCAGGGGACTTTGTTATACCTGATCAAAGGCATTGTTATAATTTTGATCAGGAACTTGTTATACCTCGATCAGGGCCTCGTTATAATCGTTCAGGGACTTTGTTATATCACCCGATGAGGGCCTTTGTTATACCTTTTTGACCAGGGGACTTGTTATACTCTGATCAGGGCCCTTGTTAAACTCTGACTAGGGGCCTTTGTTATACTCGATCAGGGCCTGGTTAAACTTGGATCAGGGGCCTTTGTTAACTCCGATCAGGTGACTTGTTATACTCTGATCAAGGGAATTTTGTTATACTCGACCGCCGGACTTTTGTTATACTCGATCAGGGACTTTTGTTATACTCGATGAGGGGCCTTGTTATACTCTTGATCAGGGGCCTTTGTTATAATTTCGATCAGGGGACTTGTTATACTCTTGACCATGGTTCTTGTTATACCGACCAGGGTGTTTGTTATACTCGACCAGGGGACTTTGTTATACCTGGGATGAGGGCCTTTGTTAAACTCCGATGAGGGGCCTTTGTTATACTCAACCAGGGACTTTGTTATACCTGATGAGGGCCTTGTTAAACCCGATCAGGGCCTTTATTATACTCGATTAGGGAACTTTGTTGTACTTCCGATGAGGGCCTTTTGTTATAATCGTTCAGGGGACTTCATATACTGATCAGGGACTTTGCTATACCCGATCAGGACTTTGTTATACTCGACCAAGGGAGTTTGTTATACTCGACCAGGGGACTTTGTTATACTCGATCAGGGGCCTTTGATAAAACTCGAACAGGGGCCTTTGTTATACTCGATGAGGGGACTTTGTTATACTCGATCAGGGGACTTTGTTATACTCGATGAGGGGGCTTTGTTATACTCGATTAGGGAACTTTGTTATACTCGATCAGGGGAATTTGTTATACTCGATCAGGGGACTTTGTTATACTCGACCAGGGTTCTTTGTTATAATCGACGAGGGGAGTGTGTTATACTCGACACAGGGGACATTGTTATACTCGATCAGGGAACTTTGTTATACCCGGTGAGGGGACTTTGTTATACTCGATCAGGGGACTTTGTTATACTCGTTCAGGGGACTTTGTTTATTTGATCAGGGGACTTTGTTATACTCGATGAGGGGCCTGTGTTCTAATCGTTCAAGTGACTTTGTTATACTCGATCAGGGACTTTGTTATACTCTATCCGGGGACTTTGTTATACTCGACCAGGGGAGTTTGTTATACTCGACCAGGGGACTTTGTTATACTCGATGAGGGGCCTTTGTTAAACTCGATGAGGGGCCTTTGTTATACTCGATCAGGGGCCTTTGTTAAACTCGATCAGGGGCCTTTGTTATACTCGATCAGGGGACTGTGTTATACTCTATTAGGGGACTTTGTTATACTCGATCAAAGGGCTTTGTTATAATTTTGATCAGGAACTTTGTTATACTCCATCAGGGCCTTTTGTTATAACTTCGTTCAGGGACTTTTGTTATAGTTTAATCAGGGACTTTGTTATAACGGATCAGGGGCCTTGTTAAATTCCACTGTGGCCTTTGGTTATACCTGATCAGGAACTTTGTTACACTTTTATCAGGGACATTGTTATACTTCCTGCGAGGGGAAGGCTTTGTTATACTCGAACAGGAACTTTGTTATAATTCGTAGAGGGGACTTGTTACACCCGATCAGGGGACTTTGTTATACCTGTTCAGGGACTTTGTTATACTCGACCAAAGGATGGAGTTATACTCGATCAGGGGCCTTTGGTAAACTCGATCAGGGGCCTTTGTTATACTCGATCAGGGGCCTTTGTTAAACTCGATCAGGGGCCTTTGTTATACTCAATCAGGGGAATTTGTTATACTCGATCAGGGAACTTTGTTATACTCGATCAGGGGCCTTTGTTAAAATCGTTCAGGGGACTTTTTTATACTCCATCACGGGATTTTGTTATACTCGATCAGGGGACTTTGTTATACTTGACCAGGGGAGTTTGTTATACTCGACCAGGGGACTTTGTTATAGTCAATGAGGGGCCTTTGTTAAACTCGATGAGGGACCTTTGTTATACTCGACCTGGTGACTTTGTTATACTCGATCAGGGGCCTTTGTTAAACTCGATCAGGGACTATAGTTATACTCGATCAGGGGACTTTGTTATACTCTATCAGGGGGCTTTGTTATACTCGATTCGGGAACTTTGTTATACTCGATCAGGGGACTTTGTTATACCCGATCAGCAGACGTTGTTATACACGATCAGGGGCCTTTGTTAAACTTGATCAGGGGCCTTTGTTATACTCGATCAGGGGACTTTGTTATACTCGTTTAGGGGACTTTGTTATACTCTATCAGGGGGCTTTGTTATACTCGATTCGGGAACTTTGTTATACTCGATCAGGGGACTTTGTTATACCCGATCAGTAGACGTTGTTATACTCGATCAGGGGCCTTTGTTAAACTTGATCAGGGGACTTTGTTATACTCGATGAGGGGGCTTTGTTATACACGATCAGGGTGCTTTGTTATACTTGATGAGGGCCTGTGTTTTAATCGTTCAAGGGACTTTGTTATACTCGATTAGAGACTTTGTTATACTCGATCCGGGGACTTTGTTATACTTGACCAGGGGAGTTTGTTATACTCGACCAGGGGACTTTGTTATACTCGATGAGGGGCCTTTATTAAACTCGATGAGGGGCCTTTGTTATACTCGACCAGGGGCCTTTTTTATACTCGATCAGGGCCTCGAGCAAACCTTTAGATGAGGGGCGTTTGTTATAATTTTGACCAGGGACTTTTGTTATACCTCATCAGGGAATTTTTGTTAAACTCCGCGATCAGGGGCCTTTGTTATACTCTCGATCAGGGACCTTTGTTATACCCCCTATCAGGGACTCGGTTATACCTCGATCAGGGGCTTTGTGGTTATACTCGATCAGGGAACTTTGTTATACTCGATCAGGGGCCATTGTTATAATCGTTCAGGGGACTTTGTTATACTCGATCAGGGGACTTTGTTATACTCGATCAGGGGACTTTATTATACTCGACCAGGAGAGTTTGTTATACTCGACCAGGAGACTTTGTTATACTCGATCAGGGGCCTTTGTTAAACTTGATCAGGGGCCTTTGTTACATTCGATTAGGGGAGTTTGTTATACTCGATCAAGGGACTTTGTTATACTCGATCAGCGGACTTTGTTTTACTCGATCAGGAGACTTTGTTATACTCGATGAGGGGCCTTTGTTATATTCGCTCAAAGGCCTTTGTTATACTCGATCAGGGGACTTTGTTATACTCGACCAGGGTTCTTTGTTATACTCAACCAGGGGAGTTTGTTATACTCGACCAGGGGACTTTGTTAGACTCGATGAGGGCCTTTGTTAAACTCGATGAGGGGCCTTTGTTATACTCGACCAGGGGACTTTGTTACACTCGATCAGGGGCCTTTGTTAAACTCGATCAGGGGCCTTTCTTATACTCGATCAGGGACTTTGTTATACTCTATCAGAGGACTTTGTTATACTCGATAAGGGTGCTTTGTTATACTCGATCAGGGAACTTTGTTATACTCGATCAGGAGTCTTTGTTATAATCCTTCAAGGGACTTTGTTATACTCGATCAGGGGACTTTGTTATACTCGATTAGGGGACTTTGTTATTCTCGACCAGGGGAGTTTGTTATACTCGACCAAAGGACTTTGTTATACTCGATCAGCGGCCTTTGTTAAACTCGATCAG
>NW_024749666.1:0-38015 GCF_018991925.1 Homarus americanus
CTCTGCCAACTGTGGCATGAAGTCACCAAAGCGCACAACCTTGTCGTCTCTGCGGGGAGTAGAGGTGTTAGCACCTGCTGCTTAAGTCAGTGTAAAAGGCCTCCTTGATGTCATCCTCTGTTGGGGCATATCCAATGATGAAAAGGGCATGACGTGAGTGATTAGAAGGACTTTTGAGCGTCATGAGGCCTTTGCCTGGCCCCAACAGGTACTTTCAGTTAGCCTGTGTAAGATGCGTTAAGGATGGCAAAAGCCAACCCATAAATGAGGAAGAAGGTTTAGCTAGAACCCCCGTTCTGTGAGTCGACCTCGTCTGGGACCTCGACTCACTAATGGCTGCAATGTCGATTTTATACCTAGCCAGTTCTTTGCCACAAGTGCCATGATCCAGATGGGTCTTGGACATTCCATGCAGCGACCATAAGAGGCTGATGGTTTGTTTTTGTTTTGATCTGGGATTATAATTGTGTTTTCGACCAAATGATGACCTCACCGGTGCGGCCCCAGTCAGGCTGGTTTTTAGGCAGGGTATCCGGCAAGCACCTTTGTAGCCCCCCTCCCATATGGGTGAGCAGAGGACTCGGAAGGGCAGCCAGTCACACAGACAGACCGGGCTGCATAGATTCCAGTGCATAAACGACTATCTTAACTGTGCCTCCCATGCAGAGTTGCACTAGAGACTCCCCTAGTCATCTCTGCCTGTCCCCGTCTCCACTTGTCCATCGCCACAGGACTTTTGAAGCATAAAGATTTGATGATGATGAGGAGTCTTGAGCTGGGTGATGGCTCGTGAGTTGATTTAAGGTGAGGCATGAGCGCAGCCTGCAACCACACACACTTCGCCTCCCTTCCCTGATCTAGTGGCAAACTGCTGCAACGAATGGGAGAGGGAGAGCTCAATTGACTGCCGATATCCCAAAATGCTGGGTTTCGCCTTAGTAGCCCGTCCACCATGATTGCCCTTTCCGCCTGCTGTATGCCTTGCTCCCATGTTGGTCACCCTTCCCCTATACCGCCGTTGGGCTCTGAGCCCCATAAGCATGTATGCCCAACGAGGGCCTCCATGCCGAGCTAGTTCGGGGTTTACTCCCGCAGCCTTATACCTCCCAATGCTAATCCACAAGACAGTGGGGCAGTTGCTGCAGGAGCCTGGACGTCCACATGCCAGGGCCATGGCCATACCTCCGGCGTCTCCTGCTACCCGAGATCCCCATGGTCTAGCCTCGGCCCACTAGGCACCCAGTTACCGTGTGTTGCCATGAGAAGCACAACAGGAGTCTTGATGGTGAAGAGGCTGTACTGGTAGGGGAAGACTTATGCATGTTGCTTCCCTGTCCGCCACACAGGGCCAGCCACGGCGGTAGATGAAAGAGAGAGAGGCAGTGCCACCTAACACTAACATAATGCTGCCACATTAGATGCATAACACCTCTCTGTGCACCCATACACACACACACACGCACACACACACACACGTAAAGGACAGGTCACCGCTGTAGGTCAAGGTCACAGCCAAAGGTCATATATCACAGTTTAAGGTTATAGGTCCAAGATGAACGTTAAAGGTCACAGGTAAAGGGCAAAGGTCACAGCTAGGACAAGGTTACATCTAGAGATCATAGGTAACAGGTAAAGGTCATAGGTTAAAGCTAAAGGTCAAAGGTCACAACTGAAGGTCAAAGTCCATTTCTACCTGTTGCCTGCTACTTTTATATTTACCTCATAGTAAAAAATTTTATATTTTTGATTTATAATGTTGAGAAAATATATATACGTTTCATTTCTGGGAAGAACCGCATATATACACCATTTAATCTCCTTTCGCTTTTGGTCTACTTCTCTCATAACACCACCACATTACTTCACCTTTTTTGGCATTTTTATTTAGTTCATGAAAGTTTACCCACACGATCTGTCTCCAGTTGATTTTTGTGAGTTCAGATGAGAAATTTATTTTACTGTCACAAACACGACTGTTGAGGTTAAGAAGAGTATTGACCCCTACACGACTGTTGAGGTTAAGGTGAGTATTGACCTCCCACACGACTGTTGAGGTTAAGGTGAGTATTGACCTCCTACACGACTGTTGAGGTTATGTATTGACCTCCACACGACTGTTGGAGGTTAAGGTGAGACTGACCTCCTACACGACTGTTGAGGTTAAGGTGAGTATTGACCTCCCACACTGATGGTTGTAGTGTTGGTCTGTCGGTGAGAGATGTTAAGCAATGAACGGGCCTAACCCAAACCTAACCTAACCTAACCTAACCTAACCTAACCTAAGCATTTCAGTGAGGTTCCAACCATAATGAAGATACGAGTATGCGTAGGTTGGGTCTTATTATATATACGGGGCCCTGGAGGATTGGGGCCCGTTTGACCAGCCTCCGTAAAGAAAAGGGCCCGGTTAATTTTTTATCACGTGATTAAGCTATATTTAACATCACTACAATATCTTTAGCTGTTATTAGTATTTCAGTTCAACATTGATGGTTCTTTAAGACTGCTTTCTACGCCACAAGACACTGCCAGCCTCCGTGTGTGTCTGGCGTCAGGAAGAGACTCGCACAGTTGACTCCATAAATGAGGCGGAGAATAACAGTGAGTGTCGGCAGCGTCCGGGAAACTAGATGAGGATAGAATGTGTCCTTAAGGATAGGGATGGGATGGGGATGTTGGGGGTAGAGGGGGATGTGGTGGAGTGGAGGGGGATGTGGTGGAGGGTAGAGGGGGATGTGGTGGAGGGTAGAGGGGGATGTGTTGAGGGTAGAGGGGATGTGGTGGAGGGTAGAGGGGATGTGTTGGAGGGTAGAGGGGGATGTGTTGGAGGGTAGAGGAGGTGTTGGGGGGTAGAGGGGGATGTTGGGGGGTAGAGGGGATGTTGGGGGGTGGGGTAAGGGGAGGGGGAAGAATACTTAAAGTTTAGGAGGTACTGGAGGATTGGGGGGTGAGGTGAGAGGTGAGGAGGACTGAGCCAAAATTGTACCCCAGACTCAAACAAACACAACCAACATGTCTTTACAATCACCTAGAGACTCCTAGAGACTCCACCAGGTAACTTGAGGTCTCTCCTCTTGTGCCCGACGGTTAACATTATCTTACGAGGCTTTGAGAGTCTAGGTGAGAATTTTCTAACCCTGAGTACCATGATTTAATCCCTTGCGTACGCTGTATTTCTCCTGAGTACCATGAATCCACCCGTTGAGTATGATGTATCTCCTGAGTACCATGAATCCACCCAAGTTGAGTAATGAACATGTATCCCTGAGCCCGATGACTTCAACAAACTTGAGCACAATATTTAATCCCTTATGTGCAATGACTTAATACTTTGAATACGAATGCCCTGAGTACAATAAACAATGTACATGTGAGATTAAATCACCGTACTCAACGGGTTATAGAGAAGGTAAGTGGAGAGAGAGAGAGAGAGAGAGAAAGAGTACAGGTAGTAGTGGTCTCTAACACAGGTACAGAGAGAGAGAGAGAGTGCAGGTAGTAGTGGCTCCTAACACAGGTACAGAGAGAGAGAGAGAGATGCAGGTAGTAGTGGGTCTTAACACAGGTACAGAGAGAGAGAGAGAGAGTGCAGGTATTAGTGGGTTCCTAACACAGGCACAGAGAGAGAGAGAGAGTGCAGGTAGTAGTGGGTCTGTAACACTGGTACAGAGAGAGAGAGAGAGAGTGCAGGTAGTAGTGGCCCCTAACACAGGTACAGAGAGAGAGAGAGAGAGAGAGAGAGAGAGTGCAGGTAGTAGTGGGTCCCTAACACAGGTACAGAGAGAGAGAGAGAGTGCAGGTAGTAGTGGGTCTCTAACACAGGTACAGAGAGAGAGAGAGAGAGTGCAGGTAGTAGTGGGTCTCTAACACAGGTACAGAGAGAGAGAGAGAGAGGCAGGTAGGGTCTCTAACACAGGTACAGAGAGAGAGAGAGAGAGTGCAGAGTAGTGGGTCTCTAACACAGGTACAGAGAGAGAGAGTGCAGGTAGTGGGCCCTCAACACAGGTACAGAGAGCGAGAGAGAGAGTGCAGGTAGTAGTGGCCCTAACACAGGTACAGAGAGAGAGAGAGAGAGTGCAGGTAGTAGTGGGTCTCTAACACAGGTACAGAGAGAGAGAGAGAGAGAGAGAGAGAGAGAGAGAGAGAGAGAGAGAGAGAGAGGAGTAGTAGTGGGTCTCTAACACAGGTACAGAGAGAGAGAGAGAGAGTGCAGGTAGTAGTGGGTCTCTAACACAGGTAGAGAGAGAGAGTGCAGGTAGATTGGGTCCCTAACACAGGCAAGAGAGAGAGAGAGTGCAGGTAGTAGTGGGCCTCTAACAGGTACAGAGAGAGAGAGAGAGAGAGGCAGGTAGTAGTGGGTCTCTAACACAGGTACAGGAGAGAGAGAGAGAGAGAGAGAGAGAGAGAGAGAGAGAGAGAGAGAGAGAGAGTGCAGGTAGTAGTGACAGCAGTTAGCATGACGGTCCAACACACTACTATTCTCAGGCTGTCAGAGTATCGCCTCTCTGCCATGCCTGCCTCAGGTCGCTCCCTTACTGCCAGGGCTAGCGTCTGTACCGCCCTTAAATGTAATTACTTCACTTTAAAGGAAATAACAACCTTGAATGCAATTAAAGTGTTATTACTTATGTCACACCACATGTAAATGTAATTACTATCGTTGTTATATGTATTGACCTCATTTAGTCTAATAACTCGCCTTAACTACAATAACATCCATAAATATAATAACCCACTTTAAAGCTTTTAAATGTAGTTATTATAATGTAGTTATTAGAGGTCTCATAATCCTAAGCCTGATATGACCTGTTAGAGGCAGTGTGATACAGCGCACTGTAGACTCAAACCTTGTTCTCAGTACACAAGGAAGCGGTGTGGCTGGCACTGTACCAATCAACATCACGTCTCTAATTTGTTGAGTGAGAAACACATTCACAGTTGGGTAGATTAGGGAAACCTAACCCAACCCAACCTAACCTAACCAACCTAACCTCAACAGGTTTAGAGTGAAATTTAGCTGTTAATAGGTGGTGTTCGCCCTCAACAATAAAGGCCGCCTGCCTCCTCCAAGACGCCCCGTGTGGTCCCCAGGCGGCTGCCATGATGCGGTTCTTCCCTTGTGTGGAGGAGCTCATCAGTGGCCGCCTCCCCTCACCTGTATCTTGTCTCCTCTCCAGGTGTTATACAGTGTTAACAACACGTTTGTGTTTATTATATACCGCTGCTGCTGCTGCTGCTGCTGCTGCTGCTGCTGCTGCTGCTGCGCTGCTGCTGCTAACATGATGATGATGATGATGATGATGATGATGATGATTGACGGTTTATTGAAAGAACATGACAGCCAAAGGGCTGAAAATATAATAAAGAAAACAGAGATGATAAAGGTCACATAATGAGTCACTTGGTTGACAATAATATTCAAGTAACATAAGTGTTACAAATATTGTATTTAATGACAAGGAGGAAGAAGGTCTTCTAGATGGAAAATCAACACATTAACAGCGCAAACGTAAAATTGGCAAAGGATGAGCACAGTGGTTGACTACGAGTAGTTGATAATGTTTACAATGGTTGGGACTGGTCTGTTCTATAGCAGACAGTTCGTGCTCGTGTGGGCTGGATGCGGTTGTGGTTTCCGAACAGCCAATCGCGGACGAGGGACTGGTGGTAGTAGGAGCCGATGTCGAGGATGGTGCAAAAATTTTCACCAAATTTGCAGATGAGGTCGTGGTGATGGTCAGTGAGAGCCGAGAGGGTCAGTGTATTGAGCGCTTCTTGATATGTGGCGTAGGAAGGGAGAGAATAATCTTGCATGCCCTCTTTTGTACTTTTTCTAGGTGTTTACGTTGTGTGGCATTTAGGAGGAAGACCAGGCAGGGGTTGTTGGTGGCCCAATCTGGAGACTGTTCAATAAATCCTGGAGGGCAGCGTAGTCGGGAGCCGAGTTGTTGACACTCGATCCCACGGTGGAGTCGTCGGCATATTTCCAACGAGCGGAGTTTCTCTCAAGCGGCTGAAAGGTGGAGACAGCTTTGTTGATGATCAAATTTTGGTGAAGTCAATGAAGGTGTGTGTGTGTGTGTGTGTGTGTGTGTGTGTGTGTGTGTGTGTGTGTGTGTGTGTGTGTGTGTGTGTGTGTGTGTGTGTGTGTGTGTGTGTCATCCTGTAATGATAAAGTCAAAATCTATGAATTATTGTTTATCTTTTACATTTCTAAACATTTTAATCCCTTGAGTACAATGTCTAAACCCTTGAGTAATGAGTTTAATCCCTGAGACAAAAATCGTACTCAAGGAACAGATTTTCCTATTCAAAGAGTTACACACCGAAATAAAAGGCTTAAATCACTGTATTCAAATGCAGTTAAGACAATGTACTCAAGGGTTAAGACATTGTACTCAAGGTTAAGACACTGTACTCAAGGGTTAAGACATTGTACTAAGGGTTAAAACATTGTACTCAAGGGTTAAGACATTGTACTCAAGGGTTAAGACATTGTACTCAAGGGGTTAAGACATTGCACTAGGGGAAGACATGTAAAAAAACTCAAGGGCTAAGACACTGTACTAAAGGGTTAAGACACTATACTCAAGAGGTTAAGACAATGTACCTAGGGGTTACACTCAAGTTAAGACACTGTACTCAAGGGTTAAGACACTGTACTCAAGGGGTTAAGACATTGTACTCAAGAGGTTAAGACACTGTACTCAAGGGTTAACATACTAAGGGTTAAGACACTGTACTCAAGGGTTAAGACACTGTACTCAAGGAGGTTAAGACAATGTACCTAGGGTTAAGACACTGTACTCAAGGGGTTAAGACACTGTACTCAAGGGTTAAGACACTGCACTCAAGGGTTAAGACACTGTACTCAAGGGGTTAAGACACTGTACTAAGGGGTTAAGACACTGTACTCAAGGGGTTAAACACACTAAAAGAAAATACCAAAACACACTCAAGGGGTTAAGACACTGTACTCAAGGGGTTAAGACATTGTACTAAGTTAAGACATTGTACCAAGGGGTTAAGACACTGTACTCAAGGGGTTAAGACACTGTACTCAAGGGGAAGACACTGTACTCAAGGGTTAAGACACTGTACTCAAGGGGTTAAGACACTGTACTCAAGGGGTTAAGACACTGCACTCAAGGGGTTAAAACACTGCACAAGGGAAGACATCTAAACTCAAGGGTTAAGACACTGTACTCAGTTAAGACACTGTATCAAGGGTAAACACGTACTAAGGGGTTAAGACACTTACCCAAGGTAGACACTGTACAAGGGCTGAGACATTGTACTCAAGGGTTAAGACATTGTACTCAGGGTTAAGACACTTTTCAGGGTTAAACACGTACCAAGGGAAGACACTGTACTGTTAAGACATTGACCAGCGGGGTTAATGCACTGTACCAAGGGGTTAATACACTGTACTCAAGGGGTTAAGACATTGTACTCAAGGGGCAGACACCACCAAGGGGTTAAGACACTGTACTCAAGGGGTTAAGACACTGTACTCAAGAGGTTAAGACACTGTACTCAAGGGTTAAGACACTGCACCTAAGGGTTAAGACATTGTACTCAAGGGGTTAAGACATTGTACTAAAGGGTGAAGACACTGCACTAGGGGATCAACCCATAGCGTGAGAGAGTATTAGTGAATTGCCGCAGCTTTCCTCTCGACGCCTGGCACCTCTCGACGCCCACACCTCTCGACGCCTGCACCTCCGACGCCTGCACTTCCGACGCCCGCACCTTCCGACGCCCGCACCTCTCGACGCCGGCACCTCCGACACCCACACCTCTCGACGCCCGCACCTCTCGACGCCCGCACCTCTCGACGCCCGCACCACTCTCGACGCCCACACCTCTCGACGCCCGCACCTTCGACGCCCGCACCTTCCGACGCCCCGCACCTCTCGACGCCCGCACCTCTCGACGCCCACACCTCTCGACGCCTGCACTTCGACGCCCGCACCTCCTCGACGCCTATACCTCTCGACGCCCGCACTCTCGACGCCCGCACCTCCTGACGCCTGCACCTCCTGACGCCTGCACCTCCTGACGCCTGCACCTTCCGACGCCTGCACCTCGACGCCCGCAATCCGACGCCACCTTCGACGCCGCACCTCGACGTCGCACCTGACGCCCGCACCTCGACGCCCACACCTCTCGACGCCTGCACCTCTGACGCCCGCACCTCCCGGACGCCTACCTCGATGCCTGCACCTCCCGACGCCCGCACCTCCCGACGCCCGCACCTCGGACGCCTGCACCTCCGACGCCTGCCCTCCTGACGCCTGCACCTCCCGACGCCTACACATCTCGACGCCTACACCTCGACGCCCGCACCTCTCGGCCGCACCTCTCGACGCCTACACATCTCGACGCCTACACCTCTCGACGCCCGCACCTCTCGCCGCCCCACCTCTCGACGCCCCCACCCTCGACGCCTACACATCTCGACGCCTACACCTTCCTGACGCCTACACCTCGACGCCTACACCACCTCTCGACGCCCCGCACCTCCCGACGCCCGCACCTCTCGACGCCAGCACCTCCCGACGCCCACACCTCCCGACGCCCGCACCTCGACGCCCACACCTCGACGCCCGCACCTTCGACGCCCGCACCTCTCGACGCCCGCACCTCGACGCCGCATCATAAGAGGTAAGACAGTTAAGTTTTTAATTACACTGTATAATTTCCTATTCCATATACAGTGGACTCCCAGGACGGTCAGCGAATGTTGTTAATCTGTCTTCATAATGGAGACCCATTTACCGGCCCAAAACTTATTTATATCACAGATTTTAACTTCAAAAAATGACTTAAGTCTGTTTTACTTCGGAGTCTATAAGAAAAGGGAAATTTAGTTCACCCGAAGAAACTCCATCCTAGTATATTTCACTAAAAGATTAACCTAACCCATTAGAAATAATTTATAAGAGATCGAATGATAAACATATGCTGGGTGAAAATACCTGACGACCTTCAGTGCTAATGGGTATTTATTTATTTTATTTTTTATTTATTTATTTTTTTTTATTATTTGTTCTTCCGGGGATTAGTTCACCCAGGCACAGGTCACTGACCCACAACGGGGCCTGGGGGGCGAAAATGTAATAATAATAATAATAATAACAATAATAATAATAATAATAATAATATTAATAATAACAAGAACCATTAAGAAATAAAAAAAATGAAAATAAGATCAATAGTGAGAAACAATATGCGTATGTATGTTGTGTTGTGTTGTGTTGTGTTGTGTTGTGTTGTGTTGTGTTGTCAATAGTAAGAGAAACAATTGAGACCCGCAATGTGTGTAAATGAGGCAGAAAGTCAGCTCATCAACCTGGGACCTGGTCACATATGGCAGGGATCTACCATTAGACAACACATTCCAATATCTTCCCAGGCGGTAGTACCCCTGTTTGGTAGCTGCCTACTACCACTACCTACTACATACCTAGGTTAGGTTAGTTAATAAAGGTACAGGCTGATGATCAGGTGTGTATAGGATCTCTCTCTCTCAATAAATGCCTCAACTCTCTTATTACCTCACATCTGTCTAGTCCAGTGTTTCTAATACAACATTCATAATTTTATCTCCCAACTGCTGTCTCACTTCGCTCCACATTCCAACTGCTGTCTCACTTTCGCTCCACTATCTCCCAACTGCTGTCTCACTTCATCTCACTATCTCCCAACTGCTGTCTCACTTCGCTCCACTATTCCAACTGCTGTCTCACTTCTCGCCCACTATCTCCCAACTGCTGTCTCACTTCTCGCTCCACTATCTCCCAACTGCTTGTCTCACTTCTGCTCCACTATCTCCCAACTGCTGTCTCCTCCACCATTCCCAACTGCTGTCTCACTGTCTCTTCTAATTATCTCCCAACTCTGTCTCCTTCTACATTATCTCCCTACGTTTCTCCCTGCTCTATCTCGATGTCTCTGTCTAGGCTTAACACCACCGCTGCTACTGTGACCCTGAGGCTCTTCCTGGGTCCCTTCTAGACTGCAGAGAGAGAGAGAGAGAGGTCCTTACATATTTTTGTTCCTCATCTCCGTTGTATGAGTCAAGCCTTATATGGTACTGTGTGTGGGACCAAGACAGTGAAAAATGCCTTTGTGTGTCAGCTGTTGTCTGTAAGAGATGTTATTAGATGAACAACTTTGGATCCTCAAGTTTAGATATCGAGCTGATGGAAGATTATATTAGAAGTAAACTTAATATACAAGAGTGATGATGAGAAACATAGCAAAAGAATCAACGGGTGGTGAAGGAAGCTGAACATATCCCTGGGCAGTTGGGAAGCTGTTATGTGAACATGTGTCATCTTTATTAACTCGCCAGGCCAGCAGAGGGCGTAAGGCTGCTCCAACCCTGCACCAACTATACCCACCGCCCTCAACCTTCTTCCTTTCAGTAGTATTATAGCTCAGGTTGACTTAGACGGTGTTGATAGCCTGATGATTCTTACCATTCAGCAGCTAGTGGGTTCCTCCATCACCCTGGCTGGATGCTGGTCCACCCAAAGGTTGTTCCACCACCATTCAGCAGCTAGTGGGTTACCCACCTGCTCTGACTGGATGCTGGTCCACCCAAGGGTTGTTCCACCATCATTCAGCAGCTGGTGGGTTACTCCGCCACCCTGGCAGGGGTGCTGGTCCACCAAAGGTTGTTCCACCACCATCAGCAGCTAGTGGGTTCCTCCATCACCCTGGCAGGGTGCTGTCCTCCTCAAGGTTGTTTCACCACCATTCAGCAGCTGGTGGGTTACTCCACCACCCTGGCAGGGTGCTGGTCCACACCAAGGCACCACCACCATTCAGCGCTGTGGGTTACTCCCACTACCTGGCAGGGTGCTGATCCACCCAAGGGTTGTTCCACCACCATTCAGCAGCTGGTGGGTTACTCCACCCTGGCAGGGTGCTGGTCCAACCGGGTTGTTTCACCACCATTCAGCAGCTGGTGGGTTACTCCATTACCCTGGCAGGGTGCTGGTCCACCAAGGGTTGTTCCACCACCATTCAGCAGCTGGTGGGGTCATCCATCACCCTGGCAGGATGCTGGTCCACCCAAGGGCTGTTCACACCACCATTCAGCAGCTGGTGCGTTACTCCACCACCCTGGCAGGATGCTGGTCCACCCAATTGTTCCACCATCATTCAGCAGCTAGTGGGTTACCCACCACCCTGGCGGGTGCTGGTTCCACCAAGGGTTGTCCACCACCACATTCAGCAAGCTGGTGCGTTACTCCACCACCCAGGATGCTGGTCCCACCCAACGCGGGTTCCACCCACCATTCAGCAGCTGGTGGGTTACTCCACCACCCCTGACTGAGATGCTGGTCCACCCAAGGGTTGTCTCCACCACCATTCAGCAGCTGGTGGGTTACCCACCACCCTGGCAGGGTGCTGGTCCACCCAAGGGTTGTTTCTCACCACCATTCAGAGTTGGTGGGTTACTCCACCACCCTGGCAGGGGTGCTGGTCCACCCAAGGGTTGTTCCACCACCATTCAGCAGCTGGTGGGTTACTCCATCACCCCTGGCAGGATGCGTCCACCCAAGGGTTGTTCCACCACCATTCAGCAGCTGGTGGGTTACTCCACCACACTCCGGCAGGGTGCTGGTCCACCCACAGAGGGTTGTTTACCACCATTCAGCAGCTGTGGGTTACTCCACCACCCTGGCAGGTGCTGGTCCACCCAAGGGTTGTTCCACCACCATTCAGCAGCTGGTGGGTTACTCCACCACCCCTAGGTGGGCCACACCCAGGGTTGTTCCACCACCATCTTAGTGCTAGGTATACCACCATCCCTGGCAGGGTGCTGGCCCAGTTGTTCATCACCATTCAGCAGCTGGTTATGTATATTATGTATGCTGATTATGTATTATGTATGTATATTATGTATGTGCTCCATTTATATTTATTCAAAGCTTGAAGTAGCAACAGCATATATCCTTACATGCTTTATGCATGTGCTCAGTGACGTGGAAGGATACTTTCTTGCTTGTCGTCTATGGTAGAAGCTGACCAGACCTAGCTAGGGAGCAGAAAAGCACCCACCCTGTATACATACTATCCAGTAAACCGAACCTGGCTAAAACTATACACAGGTGTTTGTGTTCTCTCCGTATATAGAACTTATTACCCAAACATTCAACACATGGCGCAGTGCTGAAGTTTACCAGATTATTACGAGTGATTAGTGCCGTGGAAAGCTACTGATGGATCCTGCCTTGGGTCAGAACTTCGCCATCCTCAGAAGAATTTCGCAACTTTGGAGCAGTGTGTCAGACAGTGATTTCTGTGGCGTTTAGTGCATTGTGTAGCTTTCAAAGCATCATGTGTGACCTTGTTCGAACGGATTTCCAAGGCATAATACGGCATACCGTAAGTATTTGTGGGGTGTAGGAGCTCAAGACCTCCTCTGACCGCTTTTTCTATAGAGAGCCCACTGAGCTACTCCCATTCCACCCTCGGCTGTAGCTGGCCTCCACCCCTGGCAGAAAGCTAGGCGAGACGCCTGCCTGCCTGGGAAGACACACACACACACATACACATGTATCAACACTTGCTTGACTGCGCGGTTTTCATTATATATATATTTTATATATATAAATCATTTTATTCAGTATTTAATTAGTCTTTTTTTGTCTGAAATCTTGGTTGATGTTACGACGGCCGACCGGTCAACACTGATTTACACACATACAAGTAGTTATGTCTCATGCCCACGTAGCTGGACCCAGCGCCTGGATGAGTCAAGCGGATGATAGTCCCCAGAGATGGACATGAATCAGGCCGGCCCAGCTCCCACAACAACATCGCCAGCAAGCCCTTCTTCAATTTCAACACATTCAGCGTTATCTCCAGAGATAATTGCCACGAAGCTTGAGGGAAGGAGAGGATGAGGATGAAGCTCACAGACGTTTGGCGGATGAGCACAGAAGGCAAGCAGAGGCAGAAACGAGACTACCAACGGTGAGAATGGAAGATAGTGCATGGGTTGAAGCCTGATATCTTGCCTCACACTGTTAACGCAAGCCCCTGGCTCTAACATCTTCGGTACTGAACGGTTCAGATACTCATCCATGCTTCCTTCATGCCCCCACCACCTAAAGCAGCAGCTCCGCCCATCTTGGAGCCTGATGGGCCAGACTTTGCGAATGGCGGCGTGGCGTAAAACATATTGAGTATACAATGGTGGATCTCCAGAATGGTTTGTTTCAAACAACTCATCCAGCGTATGTGCCTGTCCTGAAGTTCAGCTGTCTTAAACACACGCTGCAGGTACCCCTGAACTCCCGCCGTCTGTAGAGGAGGAAGTACCGGACGTTCCCATAACGGCACACATCAAAGGACAAAGAATGAAAGCCTGCGCAGGAGGAATTGCTGTTTAGCTGCAGACAGATGGGAGGGTGAGTCTTTTATTGCGCTTTTTATGTACGTTCAAGAGAGCCCGGAAGAGGTAGATATATGTTCAGGCCACCACCAGCAGGCGAGGAGAACGAAAAGGGCGGAAAGATCTGATGGGTGTTAAGGACGAGGAACCCTCACCCCCTCGACTTTCCTCTTCTCTTCAGGATGTAAGTGACGATATGTCGTTCCAGGAGGCCGCCAGGTGTGCCATACCCTGCCATCCGAGCTCCCCTATAGCCGTACGCGCTGTTTCCGGTTGCAGGTTCCAATAGCCTTCGCCCACCACGTCCACGCCCGGTTCATTTGCAACAACTGTGGTAAGCAGCATCGGAACACAGGGTATGTCCAGCGCTCAGTCTACCCGCAACAGTTGTGACCGTATGGGCCACTGGTCGTCGCGACAGTGCGAAACAAGCAGGCCAAAGAAAGTGCAATGTGGTGGTCGTCTGGGCTACTGGTGACAAGCAAGGTTCTACCCACGAACCCAAGGGACAGCGCGTCGGCGGAAGCTTCTGGCGCCCTTCTATCAGTGAGAGGGCTGGCCCACAGTCGCCAACCAGAGGCACGAATGGACCGACAAAAGCCCAATCATTTTAGGAGGTGGTGTACTCCGCATCCCAGGACCGCGCCGCCCAGTGGCATCAGCGCGCATTTCACGGCGGCGTGTCATCCCGTCTTCAGATGCGGTTCGACACCGGCGCTGATGCTGTTGAAATATCATCCCCGCCCAGCATTTGCGATGCCAGGCTTCCGCCGGATCGAATCGCTTCCCGAGGACCCCGGCGTCATGGCAGAGCGGTTCGCGATGGCCCCAGCCCTGCTCATGGCGCACATGCCAGGTCGTACAGTTTGGATGATGTGTGCGCGTACCGACTTCGGCGGTCTTGCCAGACATTGAAGCTGGCAGAGTTGGCCATCATCTCCTCAGCAGACTTCCCAACACCCTGGGATTCTTTGAGGTAAATTACGCCAACAGGGTGTATGAAGGAGCAGCAACTACCCGCCAGCGCCCTGCCCTACCTTCAACAGTACACCTTCTGAAGGTCGTCCCTGCTGCATCACGTCCCCACGTTCTTCTGGCTCTCGCCTTCTTCACGATGTCACCGTGGAGCTGAGGCCACCAAACGACGCTACAGACTGTGTTCCGGCCTGGCACGACCGACATTCCATGCTGTCCAGGTGTGTAAGCCCCGGCCAATGCATTACAACCCAGCCAGCAGCAGGTACCTTCATGCGAGTGATTTGATTAACCCCAATCTTCGCCTTTTTGAGTCTGTGTCGGCCGACTTTTTCTGTGTTAAAAAGTCCTTCCTGGTTATCGTCGACCGTCTCTGCTGGGTTTGCCACTGGCGGCGGTAATGACACGACGTCTGCTGCGCCACCATCAGTAAAAAGTTCCCGCCACTACTTCCCAGACGTGTTCCACGCCATGTAACTGACGCAGGAGGGCCTCAGCCCATGCTGACTTTTGCTGCGTCTGACCGATGGGGAGTTCAGTGTTGTCGTCGCCCATTACGTCCAACGGCCACGCTGAGGCTGCACAAACCCTGAAGCACCTCATCCCAAGGTGGCCCCTCTTCTGGGGAACATTGACTTGCAGGCTTTGACTAGTCTTTGAACTCCCAGAATACACCAATCAACTCACACCGGACGCTCCCAGGCAGGGCGCCCCCTTCGTTCTTGTGTCCGTGCTCACCCTCAATCCTTCTCCAAGGAGTGGCAGGCTAAGACAGAGGATTGTGATCGCCGAGCAGCCGAACGTGTTCAGGACGTCGTCGCCCGCTACAACGACCACGCCCGTTCTCTCCCCAGGTTGAGTGTCGGTACCCAAGTCCGTGTTCAGGACCCGACCTCCCTACGTTGGGACAAAGTAGGCGTAGTCATGGGTCTCGGCAGGTCACGGGACTACCAGGTGCGGTTACCCAGTGGTCGCGTGTGGTGGAGGAACCGCCGTTTTCTCCGCCCCGTAACACTGCCTTCTGCTGGCCCCGCCACCAGTGTTGAGTCCCACACCCTTCCCAGTGATGAAGTCCCTCGCCGCTCAGAACGGATCCAGAAGAAGAGGTCCGCTCAAGACTTCCTTGCTGTGCAGTGGTAGGGGGAGGGAGGTGTATGTATATTATGTATGCTGGATTATGTATTATGTAGTATTATGTATGTGTTCATTTATATTTTATTCATGCCTAGCTAGCAGCGTGTATGTTATTACCATATCCCACATGCTTAATTAATGCTGGCGACGTATGGAAGCTGCTAATGTATCATTTGCCATACGTCGTGTCTATGGTTATTCAGGACCTTGGCTAGGGAAAGAAAAGGCACCTGTGTGGTATACATAATTTTATCCAGTAAACCAGAACCTACAAAACTATACAGTGCCGGTAAGCTCCCTTCTGTATATAGAACTGCAGTCACCCAGAACATTCAACATTAGTGGGCGCCCCACCACCCTGACAGGATGCTGGTCCACCCAAGGGTTGTTCCATCACCATTCAGCAGCTGGTGGGTTACTCCACCACCCTGGCAGGGTGCTGGTCCACCCAAGGGTTGTTCCACCATCATTCAGCAGCTGGTGGGTTACTCTACCACCGTGGCAGGATGCTGGTCCACCCAAGGGTTGTTCCACCATCATTCAGCAGCTGGTGGGTTACTCCACCACGCCACAAACTCTGGTGTTGTACTAAGTGTGTCTCTGGAATACCTTGACAGTTCTCTTCACCTTCAGTCATGTTACGCACGTCAGTTGTTCACATTTTTGCGATCATCTAAGAAGAGTAACTTTGGTTTTGATGCAGGTCTTGATGAAGGTCTTGATGGGTCCTGTAGCTTCAAACTCTCCCAAATGTTATAACTCTCCGTGGAAAGTTTGTTGTCTTGGTTATTTGGTCATCATCAACCGCTGTTAACTTGAAGTATAATCCAGCACCTCCGCCGAGTCAAGAGTTCCCTGCTCGGCCGCCCTTCCTGTTTACGACGTCAGGAGTTATGTCAGTCCTCTTGTATTATAGCAGATCCTAGCTCGGCTTAACCTAACCCGGTCTAACCTAGACCGGCCTAACCTAACCCGGCCTAACCTAACCCGGCCTAACCTAACCCGGCCTAACTTAGCCCGGCCCAACCTAACCTGACTTAATCTATTTTATTCTAACCTAACCTAACCTAACCTAACCTAATATGCTCTATCCTAACCTAGCCCGGCATAGACACACTACTACTACTTTACTACTTTGCTGTCACTCGGAATCTAGTATGACGATACAATGAAATGAGGTATTAGGGATGTCACCTAGGTTAGTGAGCTCTGAGGTGACTAGAGAGGACGATACGGGACCGGGAGCGTCGTTCACATTCGTTGCACATGTGTAGGGCTCCATCTACCAGAGGGGGAAGCTAATTTCCAGAAGAAGGTGTAGCCAGACCCCCGTTCTGTGAGTTGGCCTTCATCTGGGAGCCGGGACTCACTGATGGCTGCTATGTCGATGTTATACCTAGCCAGCTCTTTTGCCACAAGGGCAGTTCTTCTTTCAGGATGCGTATTTTTGCCAGTATCCAGAAGGGTCCTGACAATTCACACAGCGACCGTAAGAGGTTGTATGGTTTATTTTTGTTTAGATCTGTGATTTTGGTTGTTTTTTCGACTGCATAAGATGACCTTACTGGGTGCGGTTGCCCAGTCATGTTTGGTTTTTAGGCAGGCTATGTTTAGGGCACCTTTTCTATCTCCCTCCCCATGTGGGGTGAACAGAGTGGCTACCCGAAAGGGCTGCTCAATCGCACAGACAAGATCGGATTGCGCTGCTGCCTAGATCCCAGTGCAGAAACGATCATCTTATCTGTGCCACCCATGTGCAGAGTTGTGACTAGAGACTCCCGGCAGTCATCTCTGCCAGTCCCCTTCACCACTCGTCCGTCGCCATAGAACTATTAGGGGTATAGGGGTTTTTATGATAAGAGGTATGATGAGCCGTGTGATGGCTGCGCCAGAGTTGATTTATGTGGCGAGGCAGGAGCGCAGGCTGCAACCATACTTCTTGGCTCTCCTTTTTCCTGATCCAGTGGTGCAAGTGTTGCAACCACTGGGGAGAGGGAGAGTTGCATTGGACTGCTGATAGCCCAGTTTGTTGGGTTTCGCCTTAGTAGCCTGTCCATCATGCATTGCCTTTGTCCACCGGTGTAGTCGTTGGGTTCCATGGTGGTCACTTCTTCCGCATACACTGTCGTTCGGATCTTGTTAGAGCTCTGTAAGCATGTCTGCCTGATGCGAGGCTCCACCGCATATTTTTCGTTCGGGGTTTACTCCCGTAGCCTTATACCTACCAAGGTTAATCCGCATGGCAGCGGGGCAATGGTTGGTAGATGCCAGGACGTGTCTACATGACAGTGGGCCTATGCGCCGTCACTCTGGGACCCACTGCTACTCCGAGATCCCCTGCTGATCTAGCCTGGGCCCACGAGGCACAGCAGAAGTCTTGATGGTAAGGAGGCTGTGTACTGGCAGGGGAAGACTTATGCCAGTCGCTTCCTTGTTCACCACTAGGGCTAGCCAGCGGCGGCAGCTGAAAGCGAGAGGGAGCAAGCAATGCTTGTACCTTAACACTAACATAATGCTGCCACTCTAGACGCATTTCAACACCCTGTGTATGACTACACACACACACACACACACACACACACACTCTTGGTACTAGTAATAAAACAAATATATCCGGGAAATTGAAATGTGGAGGGGTACCTTACCTGACTATTGAGAGACTGAAAGGTGTCGAGGACCGTAGGAGCCACCACACTATCTTCTCGTGTACTGAGGACATACTACAGTCTACACTACTTTTAAATGAGATGATGGATTCTCTTTAAACTCACTAACGATGTTGATGCCTTTAAGGGCCTTGATTAATGTGATATAAAAATGATCCAATCAACGAGGGAATATCCGATGTTCGGGATATACTGTATCACGTGTCCGACCTCAGGGAACACCTACACGAAGATTCTGAATGTGTGTGTGTGTGTGTTCCTCCAGAAGTAGGAGACATGATAACTAGCACAGGTATCACTAACCATGGTGTGTATTACAGGTATATCACACCAAGTTCTCAGGTGAGTTTAATAATCCTCATTTTCTCTCATTATCGTCCCTAGTTCACGGTCGTATCGTCCGTGTTGTGGTGTAATGGGCCGCCCGCCTCCTTTACTGCCAAACTTGTTGTAGTGATGTGTACCTTACGACTATAGTGACGATGGTGAGGCAGCTGTGGTGATGATGGTGAGGCAGCTGTGTTGATGATGGTGAGGCAGCTGTGGTGATGATGGTGAGGCAGCTGTGGTGATGATAGTGAGGCAGCTGTGGTGATGATGGTGAGGCAGCTGTGGTGATGGTGGGGCAGCTGTGGTGATGATGGTGAGGCAGCTGTGGTGATGATGGTCAGGTAGTTGTGATGGTGAGGCAGCTGTGGTGATGATGGTAAGGCAGCTGTGTTTGATGATGGTGAGGCAGCTGTGTTGATGATGGTGAGAACGCTGTGGTGATGATGGTGAGAGCAGCTGTGGTGATGATGGTGAGAGCAGCTGTGGTGATGGTGAGGCAGCTGTGGTGATGATGGTGAGGCGGCTGTGTTGATGATGGTGAGGCGCTGTGGTGATGATGGTGAGGCAGCTGTGGTGATGATGGTGGGGCAGCTGTGGTGATGATGGTGAGGCAGCTGTGGTGATGATGGTGAGACAGCTGTGGTGATGATGGTGAGGCAGCTGTGATGTGATGATGGTGAGGCAGCTGTGGTGATGATGGTGAGGCGGCTGTGGTGATGATGGTGAGGCAGCTGTGGTGATGGTGAGGCGGCTGTGGTGATAATGGTGAAAGGCAGCTGTGGTGATGGTGAGGACGCTGTGGTGATGATGTGCAAATGGTGTGATGGTAAGGCTCACAGTTTACAGTTCACTTTCGTCACCTGCTCCCGAGACTCACAGTTCACAGTTCACAGTTCAAACATACTCCCTGAGAACTCACAATTTCACAATTCACTATTCATCACCTCTACAAATTCTACAATTCACAGTTCACATTCTGTTACAACTCCCGAGACTCACAGTTCACAGTTCATTGTTCATCGTTCATCCCTATTACCCCTGAGACTCACAGTACATTCCATATTTCACAGTTCATTATATAACTCCCTAGACTCACAGTTCATAGTTCATTGTTCATCATATAACGCCCTGAAATCACAGTTCACAGTTCATTGTTCATCATATCTTCCCTAGGACTTCAAAGTTCACATTCACAGTTCACTGTTCATCATATAACTCCCTGAGACTCACAGTTCACAGTTCATCATATAACCCCCTTGAGAGACTCAGATTCACAGTTCACAGTTTGTCATGCTGCCTTCTGAAACTACAGTTCACAGTTCACAGTTCATCGCCTGCTCCCAGGCTTTCAGAGTACAGGTTCATCACCTGCTCACAAAGGCTCACAGTTCACAGTTCACGCCTCACAAAACTTTCACACCTCACAGATCACAGTTCATCACCTACTCCACGAGACTCACAATTTCACAGTTCACCTACTCCCTGAGCTCTCCCCCTCACAGTTCATCACAGCATTCCGCAGACACACCTCACAGATCACAGTTCATCGCCTGCTCCTGAGACTCACAGTTCACAGTTCACCTGCTCCCCAAGACTCACAGCTCACAGTTCACAGTTCATCACCTACTCCCTAGGCTTCACAATTTCATAGTTCATTGTTCATCGCCTCTCTCCTAGAATCACAGTTCACAGTTCACAGTTCATCATATAACTCCTTGAGACTCGCAGTTCTGAGTCAGTTCACAGTTCATCCTACTCCTGAGACTTTCAGATTCACAGTTCACAGTTCTGTTCATCGCCTGCTTCCCTGAAACTTTCACAGTTCATTCTAATTCGCCTGCTCTGAGCTTCACAGTTCACAGTTCACTGTTCATCGCCTGCTCTACTCGCAGTTCACAGTACAGTATTTCACCACCTGCTCCAAAGACTTCTCAGTTCACATTCACAGTTCATCGCCTGCTCTGAGACTCTCCAGTTCACAGTTCACAGTTCATCTCTCTTTCCCCTGAGACTCTCAGTTCACAGTTCACTGTTCATCCATAACTCCCTGAGAACTCTCCAGTTCACAGTTCATCGCCTGCTCCAAGACTCACAGTTCACAGTTCACTGTTCATCATATAACTCCCTAGAACTCACAGTTCACAGTTCACTGTTCATCATATAACTCCACAAGACTCACAGTTCACATTTCATCATACAACTCCTTGAGACTTCACAGTTCACAGTTCTGTTCATCATATAACTCCCTGAGACTCACAGTTCACATTTCATCATTACCTGCTCCCTGAGAGACACAGCAGTTCACAGTTACAGTTCATCACTATAACTCCACAAGAACTCACAATTCACAGTTCTTCATTCATCGCCTGCTCCCTGAACTCACAGTTCACAGTTCTTCCTGCTTTCGCTGAGACTCACAGTTTCACAGTTCACAGTTCATCTTAATGTCTCTAGAATTCACAATTCACAATTCATCGCCTGCTCCTTGAGACTCACAGTTCACAGGTCACAATTCACAGTTCATCACTCTAATCCCTGAGACTCACAGTTCACAGTTCTGTTCATCCACCTCCCTGAGACTCACACCTCACAGTTCACATTCATCATATAACTCCGTGACTCGTAGTTCAGATTCTGTTCATCATATAACTCCCAGAGACTCACAGTTCATCCGCCATAACTCCTGAGACCTGGCTCACAGTTCACAGTTTACTGTTCATCATATAACTCTGAGACTCACAGTTCAGTTCACTGTTCATCCATATAACTTCCCTGAACTTTCACAGTCACAGTTCACTGTTCATCACCTGCTTTCCCTGAGAACTCACAGTTCACAGTGCAATTCATCCTCCTGCTTTCCCGAGACTCACAGTTCACAGTTCACTGTCTCCGCCTCTTTCCCTAGAACTCACAATCACAGTTCACTGTTCATCGCCTGCTTCCCTAGAGACTCACAGTTCACAGTTCACTAGTTCATCGCCTACTCCCTGAACTCACAGTTCAGATTCACAGTTCATCACTCCTGCTCCCTAGAACTCACAGTTCAGATTCATCCTCTACTCCCTGAGACTCACAGTTCACAGTTCACTGTTCATCGCCTGCTCCCTGAGACTCACAGTTCACATTTCACTGTTCATCATATAACTCCCTGAGACTCACAGTTCCACGGTTCACAGTTCATCATATAACTCCCTGAGACTGTTCACAGATCATAGTTCATTATATAACTCCCTGAGACTCACAGTTCACAGTTCTGATCGCCTGCTCTGAACTCACAGTTCACAGTTCAATGTTCATCATATGCTCCCTCAGACTCACAGTTCACAATTCACTGTTCATCGCCTGCTTTCCTAGGGCTTTCAGATTCACAGTTCATCGCCTCTTTCCTGAGACTTTCACAGTTCACTGTTCATCACCTGCTTCCCTCAGGCTCACCATTCACAGTTCACTGTTCATCGCCTGCTCCAACACAGTTCACAGTTCATCACCTACTCCCTAGAACTTTCACGGTTCACAGTTCACTATTTCGTATATAACTCCCTCAGACTCACAGATTCACTGTTCATCGCCTGCTCCCCGACACAGTTCACAGTTCATCACCTGCTCCCTGAGAGACTCACCGTTCACAGTTCACTGTTCATTATATAACTCCTCAGACTCACAGTTCCAGTTCATCACTATAACTCCTGACACTCACAGTTCACAGTTTATCCTTAACTCCCTGAGACTCACAGTTCACAGTTCACTGTTCATCATATAACTCCCTGAGAACTCGTTGTTCCGATTCATCGCCACCTCCCTGAGAACTCACAGTTCACTGTTCATCGCCTGCTTCCCTAGAACTTTCACAGTTCCATTCACAGTTCATCACCTACTCCCTTGAGCTTCACAGTTCACAGTTCACTGCTGATCGCCTGCTCCCAAAGACTCACAGTTCACAATTCATCCTTACACCTCCTGAGAACTCACAGTTCACAGTTACCCTCCTGCTCCCTGGGACTCACAATTCACATTCACAGTTCATCGCATACTCCCCAAGACTCACAGTTCACAGTTCACAGTTCATCATATGCCCCTGGGACTCACAGTTCATTCACAGTTCATCATGCCTTTCCCTGAGACTCACTGTTCACAGTTCATCGCCTGCTCACAAGACTCTCACAGTTCACAGTTCACCCATATAACTCCCTGGGACTCACAGTTCCACATTCACAGTTCATCATATAACTCCTGAGACTCACAGTTCACAGTTCACAGTTCATCACTCTCCCTGGGACTCACAGTTCACATTCACAGTTCATCATGTAACTCCCTGAGACTCACTGTTCACAGTTCATCATATAATTCCCTGAGACTCACAGTTCACAGTCAATTCACAGCTCATCATTTATGGGTACATATTAATAGACATAACCCCACAGTATATAGTCAGTAGGTTACAGTAACGAGGTCAGGGTCATTTGGGTCGCGTTTCAATCATCGTTCATAGTACGTGTAACCAGCAGTGCTGGTGGTAGAGTGGTACCGCTCACGCCTTCGCAAGCGGATGTCACGGGTTCGATTCGGCCGGTGAGTTGTTTGAACTTACTTCCTAGCCCCCATTAGTCCCTGTTCACCTAGCAGTACAGTAGGTACCTGGTGTAAGTCGAGGTTGCGAATTCGTATTTAGGTACAAGTTGTTGGACTTAATAACTCAATGACACAAACCATTGACTCTTCAGCTTCACCGCCATTGACTCAGAGACATAAAGGCAAGCATAGACAGCATGCTTCCTGTTGGGCGCTGTAAACCTTCTGCGCCCTACAAGGATGTAGGGAAGGTGCTAACAAAAAAAAAAATACGAGTAACTTTTTATATTTTTATCTGACGAAAATTGACTTGTGAGTCGTTCCTCTATGGTGATGTTGATACCGCCACCCTCCCCACCACACATACTGTCCTTCACCCTCACACACACCACACCCATCACACACACACCCATCACTGTCACACATTTCACCCTCCCCCACACACACCTCTTCCCACACACACACACCCATCACACACATCCATCTCTCACACACACACTCACCACACCTCTCCCACACACACACACACACACACACACCTTCTCACACACACACACACACCTCTCCCACACACACACACACCTCTCCACACACACCTCTCCCACACACACACACCTCTCACCCCTCTCCCACACACACACACCTCTCACACACACCTCTCACACACCTCTCCCACACCTCTCCCCACCTCTCTCACACACACACACACCTCTCCCCACACACACACACACCCTCCCACACCCTCTCCCACACACACACCTCTTCCCCACACACACACCACACCTCTCCCACACACCTCTCCCACACACCACCCACCTCTCCCACACACACCTCTCCCCCACACACCTCCCACACACCTCCTCACACACACACACACCTCTCACACACACACACCTCTCACACACACCTCTCACACACACCTCTCCCACAAAACCTCTCCACCTCTCCCCCTCCCACACACACACACACACCTCACCCACACACACCTCTCCCACACACACACCTCTCCCCACACACCTCTCCCACACACCTCACACACACACACACTCTCCCCTCTCCACACACACACCTCTCCCCCTCCCACACACACCCTCCCACACACTCTCCCACACACACACACCTCTCCCACACACTCTCCCACACACACACACCTCTCCCACACACACACCTCTCACACACACACTCTCACACACACCTCCACACACACACCTCCCCACACACACACCTCACACACACACCTCTCACACACACACACCTCCCACACACACCTCTCACACACACACACACCTCTCACACACACACCTCTCACACACACACCTCCTACACACACACCTCTCCCCCCACACACCTCTCCCCACACACCTCTCACACACACACCTCTCCCACACACACCTCTCACACACACCTCTCCCACACACACTTCTCACACCTCCTCCCACACACCTCTCACACACACACCTCACACACACACACACACACACCTCCCACACACACACCTCTCACACACACACACCTCCTCACACACACACACACCTCCTCCCACACACACACACCTCTCCCACACACCTCTCCCACACACACACACCTCTCCCACACACACACCTCTCCCCTCTCCCACACACACCCTCACACACACCTCCCCCACACACACACACCTCTCCCACACACACCTCTCCCACACACCTCTCCCCACCTCACACACACACTTCTCACACACACACACACCTCTCCCACACACCTCACACACACACCTCTCCCCACACCTCACACACACACCTCTCCCACACACCTCTCCCACACACCTCTCCCACCCCCCTCTCCCCCCTCTCCCACACACACACCTCTCACACACACACACCTCTCACACACACCTCTCCCCACACCTCCCCACCCCTCTCACACACACACACACACACACCTCTCCCACACACCTCCCACACACACACCTCTCACACACACACACCTCTCCCCACACCTCTCCCACACACCCCTCTCCCACACACACCTCTCACACACACACACCTCTCACACACCACACCTCTCACACACACACCTCCTCACACACACACACTCTCCACACACACACCTCCTCCCACACACTCCTCACACACACACACCTCTCACACACCCTCACACACACACACACACCTCTTCCACACCTCTCCCACACCTCTCCCACACCTCTCACACACACACACCTCTCCACACACACACCTCTCCCACACACACACCTCTCCCACACACACACCTCTCCCACACCTCTCCCACACACCTCTCCCACACACACACCTCTCCCATACACACACACACACACACCCCTTCACCCCACACACAACCTTTCACCCCACACCCATCACCCCACACCCACACACCCTTCCACATCCACATACCCATACCCACACATCTCACACCCACACACACTTCCCCACACCTACAAACTATTCCCCCACTCACCCCCCCCCCACCACACTCATTTCCCTCAAACCCACCCCATCTCCTCATGCCCATGCTTCCTTTGGTCTTAGATCATTGAGTTACAGCGCCCATCTGGGAAGCATCGTATTTCATGTTGCCTTCATGACTCGTGCATTAAAGGCCGTAAAAGCCTGAAAGGGTTCTAGGTGTTGTCAGCAAGTTACATAAAACAGAATAATGAAGTGTGTGTGAGAGCATGCCTAATACATTTCATCTGTTTATAGCAAATGTCGTTAAATCATGGGTCAATGGGTATTAACATCAGGTTGTAAATAGAGTTATGGGGTCGTTAATAGTCATGGTTCATTGTTATTAGGTCATGAGTTTCACACTAGATGAACTACTACAATTAAACTCCAACCTGGTGACCTTTGACCTCTCCCAAATAACAACACCATCTCCAGGGTTTACCATGATGAATGCACCCATGCATGTAGGTCGTCACTCCTGCGTCCTTATGTTACGGTGCATTACAGCTTATAATTGAAGCACTGACTACCCTACTCAAGTGACGGAGATTCAATAAACACCAAAAGGAATTTCTAAGACGGACACATTTTCAGGGTCATAAAGATCCACCGCCTGTAGTCTGGCTCACCAAATTCCTCTTATTTCCTGTGCTGGGATGTGGTGAAACCTGGCAACACTCAAAGCCGATTTTTGTCTTCCAAGAGAAATGTAATATAGATGAGGAAACCTGTCGTCCTCTCGTTCCCTTCTCCTCCTCCTCCTTACCCTCCTCCTTCTTCTCTTTCACCTTACCCTCTTCCTTCTTCTCTTCCTCCTCCTCCATCCTACCAGATAGCAAGGTGGATCCCTCTTCTTCCACCCACACCCAGTTAACAGTCTGGCACACACACACACACACACACACACACACACACACACACACACACACACACACACACACACACACACACACACACACACACACACACACACTACTACTACTACTACTACTACTACTACTACTTTGCTGTCACTCGGAATCGAGTATGACGATCATCCAGCTATGATATGATATGAGTTATTAAGGATGTCACCTAGGTTGGTGAGTTCTGAGGTGACTAAAGAGGCCGATACGCGACCAGTAGGGTCGTTCACAGATGTTGCACGTGTGTAGGGCTACATCTAGTGCGGGAGGGCGCCAGCAGCGTCTTTCCGGCGGTGGCGCTTGTCTGCCTCGGCATGCAGTCGGGCTAACTAAAATATTGACACCTTCTAGTGTTGTGCTCCTCCAAGGGTTACGGTGTGGAGTAATCGTCTCCCAGGTGAGGTGGCAATTTGGCACTTGTTCAGGTTTGTCTTAAAGCTATCCTTATACCTTATCAGTTGCCCGCCAGCGTTACGTTTACTATTCGTTAGGTGACTGTAAAGTAGCTGCTTTGGCAGTTACTGTCGTCCATGCGGTATCAGTCCATCGAAGTTGTTCATGGATGATGGTAGCCTCGATATCCCTGATTGGTGTCAGCGAGAATACTGGCATTTGTTCTCTTGCCTTCCCAGCAAACTCGGAAGATGGAACATAGACTATGTTGGTTAAGTTTTCCGTGCCTTGAGGTGCTTACTGTATGTGTCCCATGTCTCTCTGCCATATAGCTCCTTACAGCTGAAGACACGGGTACAGAGTCTGCCAAAGGCTTGGGATGTACATCTGATCCGTTGTTGAATCTCTTCATCGATGTCCGCGGTGGTGGACAGGTGGGAGCCGAGATACCGGAAGTGGGTAACATTAGAGAGGTTAGTACAGTTGAGCTGGATGAATGGTGGAGGTGTCGCTGAACCAGGGGCAGGCTGAAAGAGAATCAGAGTCTTACGTACATGCACCTCAAGGCCGAAGTGTTTATACGCATCTGCGTAGGCGTTCAGGATCTCCTGGAAGTCGCGTTCAGTGTTATCAACAAGTGTGAGGTCGTCTGCACACTGAAGTTCAGTAATGAAAGTTGCCGACACCTTTGTTCCTGCCTGGAGTCGTCTTATGTTGAAAAGACCCTTCATCCGGTACTGGATGTCACCCGCCTTCTAAATAGGCACTGGCACGAGTAAGGAAGGCAGCCAAGAAAATGGAAAAATAAAGTTGGTGCCAGTACACCCTTGTTTAACCCCTGTTAGGATAGGGAAGAACTCAGACTGGATGCCATTGTGCAGGACACTACCGTTCATGCCATCGCAGGTTGCCTCTGCAGCGATGAATTTTGGTGAGCAGCCAAACCGGGTAGTCCCAGAGGGCTTCCCTGTTTACTGAGTCAAAGGCCTTGGTTAGGCCGATGAAGGCCACACACACACACACACACACACACACACACACACACACACACACACACAGTAATATAAACCCTAACATCCCCAGAGCCCATTATCTAACGTTAGTCTGTGGTAATATTTCTCTCTCTAATTTTAATAAATTTCTAACCTAACCTAACCTAATCTAACCTAACCTCCCTTGGCAGTCGGTAGGGTACGTGTATACGACTGTGAATCGATGTGCAAGTATGGCACCATTATGGCCCTGTGTTGTCAAGTATGGCACCATTATGGCCCTGTGTTGTCAAGTATGGCACCATTATGGCAGTGTTGTATAATGTGACACAGGGATGCCCTTTTCACACGGGTCATGGCTCCCTCAGGGTTAACGTCACACCATATCTCACTCCAGTTTTCCAGGTTCGTTCAGAGATACCCATTCCAGTTATCCTACACTGATGGGTTATCGACCAGTCTACAGTCAGTCAGTTAATCAGTTAGTCATTGAGTCATTTATACAATCAGTCAGTCAGTCATTGAGTCATTAGTCAGTCAGTCAGTCAGTCAGAAAGGTATTCGTTGGGTTAGTTCCAGGCCCTAATACTGTCTCACCTTTTGTTGTCGTCATTTATCATACTTCACTACTAGTACCCTCATCATACTAGTACCCTCATCAAACTAGTACACTCATCATACTAGTACACTCATCAAACTAGTACACTCATCATACTAGTTCCCTCATCATACCAGTACACTCATCATACTAGTACACTCATCATACTAGTACTCTCATCAAACTAGTACACTCATCATACTAGTACACTCATCATACTAGTACACTCATCATACTAGTACCCTCATCATACTAGTACACTCATCATACTAGTACACTCATCATACCAGTACACTCATCATACTAGTACCCTCATCATACCAGTACACTCATCATACTAGTACCCTCATCATACTAGTACACTCATCATACTAGTACCCTCATCATACTAGTACCCTCATCATACTAGTACCTCATCATACTAGTACACTCATCATACTAGTACCCTCATCAAACTAGTACCTCATCATACTAGTACCCTCATCATACTAGTACACTCATCATACTAGTACCCTCATCATGCTAGTACCCTCATCATACTAAGTACCCTCATCATACTAGTACCCTCATCATACTAGTACACTCATCATACTAGTACCCTCATCATACTAGTACCCTCATCATACTAGTACCCTCATCATACTAGTACACTCATCATACTAGTACCCTCATCATACTAGTACCCTCATCATCACTAGTACCCTCATCATCTAGTACCCTCATCATACTAGTACCCTCATCATACTAGTGCACTCATCATACTAGTACCCTCATCATACTAGTACCCTCATCATACTAGTACCCTCATCACTACTAGTACCTCATCATGCCCCTTCCCTCATCATACTTGTACCCTCATCATACTAGTACACTCATCATACTAGTACCCTCATCATATAGTACCCCAACCTCATCATACTAGTACACTCATCCTCTAGTACCCTCATCCATACTAATTCCACTCATCATACTAATACCTCATCATACTAGTACACTCACATCATACTAGTACCTCATCATACTAGTACCCTCATCATACTAGTACCCTCATCATACTAGTACCCTCATCATACTAGTACACTCATCATACTAATGCCCTCATCATACTAGTACCCTCATCATACTAGTACCCTCATCATACTAATCCCTCATCTTGATACCCCTCATCATACTAGACCCTCTCATCATACTAGTACCTCATACTAGTACCCTCATCATTCAGTACCCTCATCATACTAGTACACTCATCATACTAGTACCCTCATCATACTAATGCCCTCATCATACTAGTACCCTCATCATACTAGTACACTCATCATACTAGTACCCTCATCATACTAGTACCCTCATCATACTAGTACACTCATCATATAATTGCCCTCATCATACTAGTCCCTCATCATCCTAGTACACTCCATACTAATTACCCTCATCCATACTAGTACTCATCATACTAATACCCTCATCATACTAGTACCCTCATCATACTAGTACACTCATCATACTAGTACACTCATCATACTAGTACACTCATCATACTAGTACACTCATCATACTAGTTCCCTCATCATACTAGTACACTCATCATCACACTCACATACTAATTGCCCTCATCATCACTAGTACACTCATCATACTAGTACCCTCATCATACTAGTACCTCATCATACTAGTACCCTCATCCATCTAGTACCCTCATCATACTAGTACCTCATCATGCTAGTACACTCATCATACTAGTACCTCCATCATACTAGTACACTCATCATACTAGTACCCTCATCATACTAGTACCCTCATCATACTAGTACCCTCATCATACTAGTACCTCTCATCATACTAGTACCCTCATCATACTAGTACACTCATCATACTAGTACCTCATCATACTAGTACACTCATCATACTAGTACCCTCATCATACTAGTACCCTCATCATACCTATTACACTCATCATATACACTCATCATACTAACACTCATCATACTAGTACACTCATCATACTAGTACCCTCATCATACTAGTACACTCATCATACTAGTACACTCATCACGTACCCTCATCATCTAGTACACTCATCATACTAGTACCCTCATCATACTAGTACCCTCATCATACTAGTACCCTCATCATACTAGTACCCTCATCATACTAGTACCTCATCATACTAGTACCACTCATCCATACTAGTACCCTCATCAAACTAGTACACTCATCATACTAGTACCCTCATCATACTAGTACCCTCATCATACTAGTACCCTCATCATACTAGTACCCTCATCATACTAGTACCCTCATCATACTAGTACCCTCATCATACTAGTACCCTTCAACTGTCTCTGTCAGTCTTATCAGGGGCTTTCTTTATCAACCTTTGTCTCCCTCTCTCCCTACCTTCTCCCTGTCATCTTATTTCTTTATTCCTTTTCCATATTCTCTGTTTCCTCCTTCCCCTCCTTCCTTCCTTCCCTTCCTTCCCTCCTTCCTTCCTTCCTTCCTTCCTTCCTTCTCTATCTCTCTTGTAGGATCCCTTTTCCCACCTCTCCTCCTCCTTCCTTTATTCCCCTTTCTTTCTACTTCCTTCCCCCCCTCTGTCCTCTTCCCCTCCCTCCCTCCCTCCCTCCCTTCCTCCCTCTCTCTTCCCTTCTCTCTCTCTCTCTCTCTCTCTCTCTCTCTCTCTCTCTCTCTCTCTCTCTCTCTCTCTCTCTCTCTCTCCCCTCCCCCTCCCTCCCTCCTCCTCCCCTCCCACCCTCCCTCTCCTTCGCTCTCTCTCTCTCTCTCTCTCTCTCTCTCTCTCTCTCTCCTCTCTCTCCCCTTCCCTCCCTCCCTCCCTCTCTCTCCCTCCCTCCCTCCCCTCCCTCCCCTCTCCCTCTCTCCCTCTTTCCCCTCTCTCCCCTCCCTCCCCTCTCCCTCCCCTCCCTCTCTCCCTCTCCCTCCTCTCCCTCTCCCTCCCCCCCTCTCTCCCTCTCCCCTCCCTCCCCTTCTCTCCCTCTCTCCCTCTCTCCTCTCCCCTCTCCCTCCTCCCTCCCTCCCTCTCTCCTCCTCCCTGGTGAAGGTCAGTGGTAAGGTTCTGGTGCAGCTCACAGGAGGCAATCATTCAGCCATACAGCAGCGACGTGTTGTAGTCTACGCTGCCGTTATGCTGGTCTCCTACAAGCTTAGAATTGGTGTTTCATAAGCATAAAATTGGTGTTATATCAAGCTTAAAGTTGGTGTTATATCAAGTTTAGAATTGGTGTTACATAAAGCTTAGAATTTGTGTTTTTACAAGCTTAGAATTGGTGTTCTAGCTTGGAATTGGTGTTTCACAAGCTTAGAATTGGCTTCTAGCTTAGAATTGGGGAGTTCTAGCTTAGAATTAGTGTTTCTAAGCCTAGAATTGGTGCTCTAGCTTAGGATGGTGTTTCTAGCTTAGAATTAGGCTTCTAGCTTAAATTGGGGTTCCTGAAGCTTAAAATTGGTGTTATATCAAGCTGAGAATTGGTGTTACATCAAATTTGGAATTGGTGTTTCACAAGCTTAGAATTAGTTTCTCAAGCCTAGAATTGTGCTCTAGCTTAGAATTGGTGTTTCTGGCTTAGAATTGGGGTTTAAGCTTAAAATTGTGTTAAATCAAGCTTAGAATTGGTATACCCAGCTTAAAATAGGTGTTTCATAAGCTAAAATTGGTGTTTCTAGCTTGAATTGGCATTACAAACTAGCGTTACACAAGGTATTAATTCACTAGACTGTTTCTGGTTTGTGTGCTTGGGGCGGAAAAGAAAACCTCCGGTCGACAAACCAGTTTTACAGGATAAAGCAGACCTCCCGGGTGCTAGTGAGCCCAGCCATTACTTGTCTCTCGGATGAAATATTTAATGGCAGTTTCCTTCTTCAGCAGTACCTCTTAAAAAATGGCGGGTTTTTATTGCCCTAGGCTGTGTGCCCTTTGAATACAAATCTTGTGTGTGTATGTGTGTGTGTGTGTGCTATCAGGATTCTGGGAGACTACTCGATGTAATACCAAATTCTGTTTAGGTTTAACCAAGCACCCCTTACACACACACACACACACACACACACACACACACACACACACTGCTACTACTACTTTCTGTCACCTGTCGTGTATGACGATCATCCAACAATGATACAACGTCTGGCAGGGGTCGTTCCACAGAAGTTGCACGTATAGGGGCCATCTGGTGCGGAAGGGGCGGCGCAGCGTCTTTCCAGGCGTTAGCTTGTCTGCCCCGTTATGCAGTCAGGCTAACTGGAAAGTATTGACGCCTTCTCGTGTGGTGCTCCTCCAGCGTTACGGTGTGACTAATCGTCTCCCCCGGTGAGGGTCTATTTGCACTTTTTCGGGTTTGTTTAAGACACACACACTAATATAGGCCTCCACCTTCTCATCAGGTGTATAATTACTTTTCTCTTGTATTCCAGGTAAGAGTGAGAAACCTTATCAGCACCCAGCAACACTCAGGTTTGCAAGGTTTTGTGATAACCAGATCCCCAGTCCTGCGTAAGGTAAATATTTACCCTTATCCGGACATATAAGAGACGATACTGCATTGGCACACTTAAACCTTCGACTGAAATGGCGGCGAAATTGCATCTTTCCTCATACTGCCACTAAGGAAGACATTAGAGGTGGTTGGCTCTCGGGAAGAGGCAGAACACGGAAAGATGTCGAAGGTTTTAAATCACTTTATAGTTATGAACAAAATCGATGTATTGCATCTTGACATCGAACTGTAAACACACCTTATATTACCTCTGTTGTCTTATATTTAATACAAAACACCAATAAATATCACTCTACATTGGGGCTCTCTGCGTCAGGAGTGTCTCTCTCTATCATGTAACCTCCCGAGTTGAAACATCCTGCTTTAAATGTCTTTCCCGGCCATTTAGTTCTTAGAAAATTTTACAAAGATTCTATTATTTACACGGATTGAGACTACTTGAGGTGACAGTGGCCGATGATATGGAGCTAACTGGCCTTGGGTTACCGTAATCGAGAACAGTATGTATCGTGTTTAGTTCAGAAAATGTGTTGCTCGGTTCTGCTCTTCTTCAGTACCTTTGGTGAGTTACTCTCGTATCTTGTGTTAAGTGAACAGGGAAGTTTATAATGGTATTATTGGTCATAAATTTCACCACTGAGAGAAAAAAATCATAAATTAGGTTTTTTGTTGGGAACTTTTTGTTCTTTCTCTAACTACTCTCGAGCAAAAGTTTTTTATCGAAATTCATTGAAAACTTTATGGGATTTACAACAGTCCGGACCTAACCCGCATCCTAACCTAGCAACCTAACCTACCTTAACCTAACCTAACCTAACTTAACCTAACCTAACCTAAACCCTAGCCCAACCCATTTTTAACCTAACCTACTTTAGCCTAACCTCAGCCAACCTAACCTGAGCATATCCTAACCAAACCTAACCCTAACCAAACCCTAACCCTAACCTTACCTAACTGTACGCTGGTCGTAGGAACATTACAAAGTGACTTACCCAGACTCTCGTGTGTGTGTGTGTGTGTGTGTGTGTGTGTGTGTGTGTGTGTGTGTGTGTGTGTGTGTGCCAATCAACAACACAATAAATTGGTTGTTTTGCACCAATAGTCACTCAGATTAGAAGCCCACCAAACTAGACATGACAAGCTTATTGGTTCGGTGGCCGTTATTCACAGTTAAAAATGAAATGTTTGGTAAGTTACACACCGGATGACATGAGTGGGGGCGGCAGGATACAGAGAAATCAGTATTACACCCGGATATTATTGTTTCCGTGTGTGTGTGTGTGTGTGTGTGTGTGTGTGTGTGTGTGTGTGTGTGTGTGTGTGTGTGTGTGTGTGTGTACCTTAGCCCTACTTATTTTGTCGATGTCTACCAACTTTGATAGGAACATTCACCCTAACACAAACCAACCTCCCTTTAGGATTTACAATTGAACAGTGTTGGATCTCCATTAGAAGTTAGGTTAGGTTAAACAAGTTAGAAATTAGAATAGAATCAGAGATATTGTCTCAGGCATAGGGGTGACTAGACCTGGGAAAAAATTACATTGTGTTTCTCGCCCGCATAAGTCCCGTCGGGTTTAGCGCAACCTGGGTATAGGTTTACTGTTAAGAAGAGCTCTTAACGAACAAATAACAGAGGCAAAGTGTTATCCGGAAGACGCCTTGGCTACATTCTGTTAGTTATTAAAAAACCAAAAGGTTGGGTCACTCGGAGTTACTAGGGTGAGGTTACTTACGAGTGTTACCTGTGAATTACTTGTATTAGTGTTACCTGGTTGTTACTTGGGTGAGGGTTACCTACAGTGTTACTGGGTCTGGTACGTCATGATGTATATGTTTTTTTGTAATAATTTTTGTATTCACCTGGACTTCACCTGCTGAATATTGACAATTAGGGGTGAACACTGGCCAACCAGCCTATACCAAAGAAAGAACATTATACATATATACCCTAAGGCTTGAGCTTGTCTATATATCTCCCAAATTTTCTTAATGTGCTGTGTGTGTGTGTAAATATATGACTAGAGTGTAAGAGTCAGGTGAGAAGTAGTCGCGTTACCTTTCCAGTATTTACTGTCAGGTTGCCCCAGGCCATATCAGGTGTCGTTCACTGGCCTCTCGACCCCTTAACACTCATCCATCACGGTCGAGTGCTCTTCCTCTCATCACTGTCTCTCTCTCTTCTCATCTTTCTCTCACTTTTCATCGGCGTTTTACCTCTTGATAAAGTGCCTTCACTGGCTGGCCGCTTCTTCTTACAACAGTTTATTTCTGTTGGCTGCCTCCGAGAACGATGATGGCTAACCCTTTGAGGACGATATGGCTTAACCATTTGGGGACGATAGCCTAACCTTTTGTGGACGAGGTTTAAACACTTTGAGGACGATGGTGTAACCCTTGGGGACGATGGTTTAACTCCTGCAGAGGGACGATGGTTTAACCCTTTGAGGGACAATGGCTTAACCCCTTGAGGACGATAGCTTAACCCCTTGATGGACGAAGGTTTTAACACTGAGGACGATGGTGTAACCCTTTGAGGACGATGGTTTAACCACTTGAGGACGATGGATTTAACCCTTCGAGGACAATGAAACACCTGCTGAGGACGATAGCAACCCTTTGTGGACAGGTTTAACACTTTGAGAACGATGCTAACCCTTGAGGACGATGGTTTAACCCTTGAGGACAATGCTAACCCTTGAGGACGATGGCCAACCCTTGAGGACGATGAAGCCCAACATTGAGGACGATAAGCAACCCTTGTGGACAGAAGGTTTAACACTTTGAGGACGATGGTGTAACCCTTGAGGACGATGGTTTAACCCTTGAGGACGATGGTTTAACCTTGAGGAACAATGCCCAACCCCTCCAGGACGATGGCTTAACCCTTTGAGGACAATGGCTTAACCCTTTAGGACGATGATTTAACTCTTTGAGGACGATGGCTTAAACGACGACTGCATTTTATACAAGTGAAAATTCAAGGAAGATGCAAGACAGGTGTGAAGTGATGCAAGAACCAGGTGTGAAATTGAACTGCAGACAGGTGTGGAGAGTGATGCAAGACAGGTGTAGAAAGTGATGCAAGACAGGTGTGAGATGATGCAAGACAGGTGTGGAGAAGTGATGCAAGACAGGTCAGCAGGAGCGTGCAAGACAGGTGTGAAAGTGATGCAAGACAGGTGTGAAAGTGATGCAAGACAGAAGTAAAAGGATGCAAAGACAGGTGTGAAAGGATGCAAGACAGGTAGCGAAAGGATGCAAAGACAGGCCTGTGAAGTGATGCAAGAACAGGTGTGAGTGATGCAACGAAATGTGTAGAAAGTGATGCAAGACAGGTGTGAGGTGATGCAAGACAGGTGTGAGGTGATGCAAGACAGGTGTAAATAGTGATGCCAAGGCAGGTGTAAAGTCGGTGCAAGACAGGTGTGAAGGATGAGACAGGTGTGAGGTGATGCAAGACAGGTGTAGAGAGGATGCAAGACAGGTAGAGGATGCAAGACAGGTGTGAGGTGATGCCAAGACAGGTGTGAAAGTGATGCAAGACAGGTGTGAAGAGTGATGTAACATTTGTGGAGAGTGATAACAAAAGTACTCAGGCAATAAGAAAAGTACCACACATCTGTCTACATCTTACACAGGTATAAAAAATACGCCTCATCAAGTACTGTTTCATTCACTGATAAATTAGAGCTTATTTGTTAATTTATTTTCTTTCTTTATTTTTTGATACTCACCCGACAACCCAATAGCCCTCAACTGGTTCTCTTTGATACAGAACTTAAGTCATCTTCCTGTGCGTTAACTCCAAGCCAGAGAGGTAGGGATATATACTCTCAATATAGCAGGTGACTCCCTGATAGGTGTGTTGAGTTAGTTATGTAGAGGTGCCGTGACTGTATGTTTAGATGGGTTAGGGTAGGGGTAGGTTAGCATCCGGTAATGTGCAGACCAGCCATCATCACTATAGTTAAGGGTTCGCTGTAAAGGTGTTTATGGTCATCGGCTTTAACATGTCATGCTGCCTAACCTAACCCAACCCAGCAGCAACAGCAGCAACAGCAGCAACTGGCAACAGCTGGCAACAGCCAGCAACAGCAGCAACAGCAACAGCAACCAGCAGCAACAGCAACAGCAACAGCAAACCGAAGCGGTAAACGAAGCGAAGCAAACTGGCGCGAAAACGAGCGAGCGAGCAAGCGAAGCAAGCTTGACCAAACGAAAGCAACAACAACCCGAAGCGAGCAACCCAACCAGCAGCAGCAGCAAGCAGCAACCAGCAACCAGCAGCAGCAAGCAGCAACAGCAGCAACCCAGCAACAACAGCAAGCAGCAACAGCCAGCAACCAACCAGCAACAGCAAGCGCTTCAGCAGCAGCAACAGCAGCAGCAACAGCAGCAGCAGCAGCAACAGCAACAGCAACAGCAACCCATGGCAGCAACAACAGCAACAGCAGCAACAGCAGCAACAGCAACAGCAACAGCAACAGCAGCAACAACAGCAACAGCAACAGCAACAGCAACAGCAGCAACCGCAGCAACAACAGCAACAACAGCAACAGCAACAGCAACAGCAGCAACAACCTCTAGGACACAGGCCACAATTTTAATCGTTAAGATATCCTGGGGTCTACGGTACTTGGACAGGTTGTTGATCGTCCGCACTATAGATGGAGCGTCTGAGTGCAGGTTGCCCTCTATCCACTTTAAGGTCTTAACCCGAATTAAGAGGAATTACGAAACATCAAACACTTCCCACACGACGAGGCTGACAGTATGTTAATTTTCTCTCCAACGTTTCGCTCGTTCTCGTCCATTTTTCATTACATTTAGAACATTAAGGAGATAGAGAATTACATTACAAGCTTTTTTTTTAGACGCTGCGAAAAGATACCACTCTCAGTGTTATGCCGTATGTACTGTAAAGGTGTTGGTGTTTACATTCCAGAACTCTCACACGTTCTCACCTGTATGGGAGGTGTGGAGGCTGCTGTTGACATTCAACATACACACAACTTCACTAGCTCAGTTTCCCGCGTTAAAAACTACGACAGGTTTATCGAGCAATACGTGGCTTCTAG
>NW_024749667.1:0-10046 GCF_018991925.1 Homarus americanus
AAACCAAACGCATTAAACGACTGCCTGCATAGGAACCCTGCTATATGGAACGCATATGCTTTCTTTTTCACAGTCGTTATGTGACTATTACGCATGCTATCTTCACATGCACGAATAAAAGCGACCCTATAATCGTCTTGTCCCGTGAAATTTCGAACATAATCGCTACGCTGCATGATATTAATAACATTATCAGCTTTAGGTGGTAGTAGTACTTGTGAGGGTTAGACGCCATTTTAGTGTTATTATTACAAGTTAGTATTCTTACTCTTAACTGAAGGCTGGGTTAATAAGGTTGTTACCGATTTAGCAACAGACACTATCACCTGTAACAGGGGTAACTGCTTTAGTATACTTAGGTGAGGTACTATAGTGATTACCAGACCGTAGGGTACGACGGTTTAAGTCGTCAAATGATTCGTCTATAATTTTCTCTACTTCCTACCGACTCATTTAACTGTGTTCCATACTCAAAATCTATGTCAGTCTGGGCTTGATCATTGATGAGTTGGTTATCAGCAAACAGTTGCGCTAGGCGTTCGATTTCATCTACATTAGACATGGAAACTTAGAAATTATCTATTAGTGGGTCAACGAATACTAACAGTAAGTAGATCACTTGCCCCTCATTTACAAGACAAATGAATATGAATTGTAGTTAATTATTAAACTGTCAATAAGTAGACAGACACTTACAAACTACCGTAAATTATAGGATTTCAATACATTAATCTTACATTCGACACTTTATCATTGAAATAATCCTATCCGACGAACCTATCCGTGTGAAGATATCTCTCGAACGTGTTCATGTGTGTATTATGTAATTTTAATACCTATTTACACAGAGTAGTTAGTCTGCAGAAAATGTGATCCGACGATTTCAGTCCTGAGCTCCATAGTGGGTGGAGTGTAAGTGGCCTCTTCCTCAGGATGCGGCGCTGCTGCTGCTGCTGGCTTCTTACAACGAGAAGACGCTTCTGCTTTGGTGAGAGATCGGTCCATGAACTAGATAGTCTTCCTCCAACATCAATGGTGAAAATTGATGAATAGTCACGCCTGGTCGTTGTTGGGTCGCTATGAAACTGCTGTGTGCCAAGTCTTCACAGTCCACGTATATATGGAGATCTAGTTGATAATAATTCTTGAATCTCTGTAATTCGGTGCTGACGACACAACAATACTGCCCAGCTGGGTATGAAATACCAACGAAGTCCAGGCTACGAAACTTTTTCTTCAACACTGCAACACTGTAATGTCTAGGAATGCTGAGGGAGTCTATTATCTCAACCCCTCAATCTGGATATAAAATGCAGTATTAATATATGTATATTACGAATTTGCAATGATTTGTATGTGGTAGAGATATGGAGCGTCATCAAATATCGTCTCAACATGGGATATAGTTTTAAATACCAGATTACAGTGTAACGGGTCACTTGCTGTGTGTTTTCTTGTTTTTCACAAAACACAGATGATGATACGACTACCAGTTTGAAGAATCCATACACACCGCTTTAATAATTTATAAGTGGACCTGCTGCTTGTCCAATTAACCAGTCTGTTCACACATATTTATATTTGGGTTTTAAGTAACGAAACCCAAAACGGTAGTTCCTTTGTTTTATTATAAAGGTCAGTATATATAATTCCTGAAGGTATATCAACCGCAAGTCCTAATTGTCTAGAGTGAATGAGAAGGACGGCGTTTATGCATGATAAACAAGAATACGTCCTCATTGTGATATGAGCTGAGGTGAGTCACTGAAGCTTAAGGGCATCGCAGTGCGTACACAGAAATGCTGGAGCTTTGGTCTCGCCCCTTGGGTGAGTGCTGGTTCGCTCACCCATCCATCTCAAGGCCTTTACCTGCAGGACAGTGGAGTTACAGGGTGGTGAATCTGAATATAATATCAGATGTATTGGACCCATTTATATAATACGTTCTGTTGATGACAGGGCCCATTACATTCAGGCACTTCACTGTTGGACTCGTTTCTACAGTCGATGTCACCATAGTTAAAGTCCCCATGATAGGAGGTGGTTTGAGCATCGCCGTTGTCTGCTTAGGCTCTTAAGTTCCTTTGATTTAGTGGGCCACAGTTTGGGATCTGTAGATACACCCACAATAAGTAAGTCCTTCCCTTTAGTTTATTTCACCACCACTTGGACTCTTCAAAACATCCTCCTCAGCCCTCACCTGGCTGACTCTAGTCTTGCTCAGCATAGATTAACCACCCTCTGCAAGTTTCTGAGAAAGGTTCGTAAATGAGTCAAATCCAACAATACTGAACTCACATTCCTCTGGGTCGATTCTCCTGTTCTTGTACAACAGTTCTACAACTCACAATATCTGGTTGGTGTACCTTCAGTAGTGTTTCAAACTCATCTCTCTTATCAAGAAACGTGTCAGTATTAGTGTTCATGACATTCAAGCCCGAATTTGTTCTCGGTAACGTCTCTGCTCTTAGTATAAACCTGCTCCATCCACATTCAGAAGCTGCAGCATTTGCTAAGTACACTGTATTTTGCAGGGTGGTTAGAAATGTCATACACGGTGCTCGTCCTCCTGTCTGGTAGGGGCTGGTGGAGGTGGCTGCCCCCTGGCCCTGTGTCGGCACACATTGTTTCCACACCCTCCCCTGAGTATAACCCATGTACAACCGTCCCTGTTCCTCCTTGACCTCTCTTCGCTTCAAGTCTATGCTATTCTTGTGCTGTTCCCTCTGCATTACCGTGCGGTCTGGGTGAATAAATACATCCCGAAATGCTCTCTCCTTTAAGTTTTTGCCTGCTAATTCCCATTTCTCTCCTCACTCACTAGTGTGATCCTGAGGGGCGAGGCTTATCCCTGTCTGCCCTCACATCCTGTGGGGTTGATGGCATCTTCAGAACCTCTGTACAAATATTTTGAAACTGTATCTATCGTGTGTTACCTACTTCGCCTCCGCCTGGCTCTCGGGGACTCCAAAAACTATTACATTGTTCCTGCGCTGGAAACGTTCCTGGTGTTCTCTCCCTAATAGTACGTCCTTTAATTTTCATTTCTTTCGACACACTTCTTCAGAGTCCCTAGCTGCTGTAGAACCTGTTATGATCCTGCATTACTTCGCCCTCAGCACTCCTAATGCCTCAGCATAACTCCTTTTAGCAACCACCTCCATTCTGTCGGCTACTTCAGTCTTAGCAAGGATCTTTCCCAACTTGCTCTAGTTTGGCAACCACCAAGGTTCAAGCTTCATCTATTTTTCGTCCCTAGGGAACTCGTTCCTATGGCTTGCAATCGCCTTTTTCACCTTGACTATGCAATCAAAGCAACACCAGCAACAGCCTTCATGCTTTACGTCTCCTGCAGTAATCACATATCATACCTATGTTGTTGTTGTTGTGGGGGTAGACTGTGTATAGATCTACACCTATTTAAAAATAAAGAGAGAAAAAAGAACAGTACTTAGCTGCTCTCTGCTGGATATCTAACCACCTCTGTTGCCTATAGAGTTGTCTTCGCTATTACTGTGTACACTGTATCTCCTGTGAATGGTGTATTATAGACACAGTTTCAGTCCTTGGAAATCACACAAACAAAATAAAATTTAAAGCCTCTGTGGCACCTATAACACGACTTGGTCTCAGCTGGCAGTGGTGCCTTACCAGCTTGCTTGCCAGTTTGTATTCACTTTAAGTTATTTACAAACCCTTTCTGCAGTCACTGATAACACTATGAACTGATTTACCTAAAATCTACCTAACACTCCCTGGTTGACCTTTATCAAAGCTGTGACCAAACCCTGTAAAAAATAAATAAAGCTTTGACATATGGCAGTGATTTTGTGGTTATAGGCTTCGTGACCTGGGCTGCACCTCCAACTCGGTGGAAATTGATTAAAATACAATCGCGTCTAGCATTAAAAATCCTACATCGATTTACACTTTCCCATCACTAAGACGATCTTGATGATCTTATGTAATCACTGTCCAATTCCTGCCGCTCAACAACGAAGGCCCGAATGCCGAACACGCTTTGTTAAAGAGACGCCACACTACCCGGACCCGCCCGCTCGCCCAACCATAGCCAAGCCACACTGCCAGTGTGGAGGCAACTGTACAGTACATGGGCGTTATATAATTGTGATGATATACAGTATATGACACCCATGTATCTGTGGTGTCATATGTGTAGCCACCACGCCACCACTGTACCTGGTCATAACAGCACAGGGTCACCACTGTACCTGTACAGCACAGGGTCACCACTGTACCTGGTCATAACAGCACAGGGCCACCACTGTACCTGGTCATAACAGCACAGGCACCACACGCAAACAGCACAGGGCCACCACTGTGGCTCAAGACAGCACAGGCCACCACTGTACCTGGTCATAACAGCACAGGGCCACCACTGTACCTGGTCATAACAGCACAGGGCCACCACTGTACCTGGTTATACAGCACAGGGCCACCACTGTACCTGGTCATAACAGCACAGCCACCACTGTACCTGGTCATAACAGCCAGGGTCACCACTACCTGTCATAACGCACAGGGTCACCACTGTACCTGGTCATAACAGCACAGGCCACCACTACCTGGTCATAACTGCACAGGGTCACCACTGTACCTGGTCAAACAGCACAGGGTCACCACTGTACCGGTCAAACAGCACAGGGTCACCACTGTACCTGGTCATAACTGCACAGGCTCACTGTACCTGGTCATAACACACAGGGCCACCACTGTACCTGGTCATAACTGCACAGGGTCACCACTGCACCTGGTCAAAACAGCACAGGGCCACCACTGTACCTGGTCATAACTGCACAGGGCCACCACTGTACCTGGTCAAACAGCACAGGTCACCACTGTACCTGGTCATAACAGCACAGGGCCACCACTGTACCTGGTCATAACAGCACAGGGCCACCACTGTACCTGGTCATAACAGCACAGGCCACCACTGTACCTGGTCATAACAGCACAGGCCACCACTGTTGCACAGCACAGGGCCCACTGTACCTGGTCATAACAGCACAGGGTCACCACTGTACCTGGTCATAACAGCACAGGGCCACCACTGTACCTGGTCATAACAGCACAGGCCACCACTGTACCTGGTCATAACAGCACAGGGGCCCACTGTACCTGGTCATAACAGAGGCCACCACTGTACCTGGTCATAACAGCACAGGCCACCACTGTACCTGGTCATAACAGCACAGGGCCACCACTGTACCTGGTCATAACAGCACCAGGCCACCACTGTACCTGGTCATAACAGCACAGGGCCACCACTGTACTGGTTATAACAGCACACGTCCACCACAGTCCCAAAATCACCAGCTTCAGCTAACCTGGGGTGTAGTGTTACCTGGGGGTGTAGTGTTACCTGAGGGAGAAAGCAGTGTTACTGTGGGTGTAGTGTTACCTGAGAGGTGTAGTGTTACCTGGGGTCTAGTGTTACCTGAGGGGAGTAGTGCAGTGTTACCTGTGGGTGTAGTGTTACCTGAGCGGTGTAGTGTTACCTGGGGTCTAGGCACCTAGGGTCTAGTGTTACCTGGGGTAGGATACCCAGGGTTCAGTGTTACCTGGGGGTGTAGTGTTACCTGGGGTGTAGTGTTACCTGAGGGAGAAAGAGTGTTACCTGAGGGGAGATAGTGTAGTGTTACCTGTGGGGTGTAGTGTTACCTGAGGGGTAGGTTACCTGGGGTGTAGTGGTACCTGGGGGTGTAGTGTTACCTGGGGGTGTAGTGGCACCTGGGTGTAGTGTCACTTGGGGTGTAGTGCCACCTAGGGTGTAGTGTTACCTGGGGTGTAGTGTTGCCTGGGAGTGTAGTGTAACCTGGGGTGTAGTGCCTGGGGTGGTGTCTGCGTGTAGTGTTACCTGGAGTAGTGTTACCCGGGGTGTAATGTCTGGGGGTGTCACCTGGGAGTACCGTAGTGTAACGGGGGTGAAAAGACCTGGGAAGCACCTGGGAGATACCTTGGGGTGTTACCTGGGGGGTGTAGTGTTACCTGGGGGTGTAGTGTTACCTGGGGTGAAAAATTGGGGTGTACGTTACTGGGGTGTAGTGCTACCTGGGTAGTGTTGTCTGGGGTGGTGTTACCTGGCGGTGTAGTGTTACCTGGGGTGAATACCTGGGTGTAGTGTTACCTAGTGTAGTGCTACCTGGGGTGTAGTGTTGTCTGGGGGTGTAGTGTTACCCTGGCGTGTAGTGTTACCTGGGGTGTAGTGTTGCCGACCTCCCTCGTCTGACCACCTCATCTCCCAACTTAAGACGTAAGTGAGAGAGAAGGCTGTAGCACATCTTACCAGGCTGCCACCACGACTACCAGGCTGCCAACACCACTACCAGGCCGACACCACCACCTACTAGGCTGCCACAACCACAACCAGATCGCCACCACCACTACCAGCCTGCCACCACGCTACAAGGCCGCCACCACCACTACTAGGCTGCCACCACCACTCAGCCTACCAGCCTGCCACCACGAATACCACAGGCTGCCATCACCACCCCACCAGGCTACCACCACCACTACCAGGCTGCCACCATCACGGGCTGCCACCATCACCACCAGGCTGCCACCACCACCACCAGCCTGCCAGAATGACCAGGCTGCCACCACCACTACCAGGCTACCACCACCACCAGGCTGCCACCACTACCAGGCTGCCACCACCACTACCAGGCTACCACCACTACTAGGCTGCCACCACCACCAGCCTGCCACCCGACTACCAGGCTGCCACCACCACTACCAGGCTGGCCACCACTAACAAGCTGCCACCACCACTACCAGGCCGCCACCACCCTACCAGGCCGTCCACCACCACTAATAGGCTGCCACCACCACTACTAGGCTGCCACCACCACCTACTGGGCTGCCACCACCACCCAGCCTGCCATCACGACTACCAGGCTGCCACCACCACCACTACAGGCTGCCACCAACTGCAGGCTGCCGCCACCACTACCAAGCTGCCACCACCACCACTACCAGGCTGCCACCACGACTCCAAGCCTAGCCACTCCAGGCTCCCACCACCACCACTACCAGGCTGCCACCACCACCACCCAGGCTGCCACCACTACCAGGATGCCTCCACCACTACAAGCCAAATCCACTACCAGGCTGCCTCCACTACCAGGCTGCCCCACCACTACCCAGGCTGCCACCACCACTACCAGGCTGCCACCACACTACCCAGGCTGCCACCACCACTCCAGGCTGCCACCACCACTACCAGGCTGCCACCACCTAACAGGCTGCCACCACTACCAGGCTGCCACCACTCATGAACTCTATTGACGTTACCATCTTGTGCCTTATATTTCCTTCTAACACCCAATATGTCCACACCCCTCAACACCCAATGTTATTTACCTTCCTCAACACCCAATATTTACCTTCCTCAACACCCAATGTATCCACCTTCCTCAACACCCAATTATTGACCCTCCATCTCCTCAACACCAATATCCACCTTCCTCAACACCAATATTTATTATCAACACCCAATTATTTACCTTCTCAACACCCAATATGGTTTTCTTCACACACCCAATATGGCCACCCACATTATTACACATCATGCCACCTTCATCTCAACACCCAATATCTCACATTATTACTCCAAATTTGTCCTCAACATATCCAATATATGGCCCACTTACCTTCTCAACACCCTGTATTTACGTTCCTCAACCCAATATGTTTACAACTATTTCAACCCAATGTACTTTCTCAACACCCAATATGGCCCCACCTTCCAACACCCAATATGGCCCCCACCTTCCTCAACACCCAATATGGCCCCACCTTCCTCCTCCAATATGGCCCCACCTTCTCAACACCCAATATGGCCCCACCTTCCCCAATATATCTACCTTCCTCAACACCCAATATGGCCCCACACCCTCCTTCAATATAGCTCCCACCTTCCTCAACACCCAATGTGGCCCCCTCAACACCCCTATATCCACCTTCCTCAACACCCAATATGGCCCCTTCCTCAACACCCAATATAGCCCCCACCTTCCTCAACACCCAATAGCCCCCACCTTCCTCAACACCCAATATAGGCCCCCACCTTCCTCAACACCCAATATGGCCCCCACCTTCCTCCACCCTTCTATTATTGCTCTCTCTCTCTCTCTCTCTCTCTCTCTCTCTCTCTCTCTCTCTCTCTCTCTCTCTCTCTCTCTCTCCTCTCTCTCTCTTTCTTTCTTTCTCTCTCGTTTTCTATCATTTTCTCCCTCTCTCTCCTCCTTCAATCTCTTCCTACCTCTTCCTTCCACTTCCTATTTTCTTCTCTCACCTCCCCTCACCTCCTCTCACCACCCCTCACCTCCCCTCACCCCCTCTGACCTCCTCTCACCTCCCCTCACCCCCTCTCACCTCCTCTCACCTCCTCCCTCCATAATTGATCTGTCATCTTAGGCCCGCCCACTAGCGTCTGTCCTTAGCAACCGCGACGCTTCAAACATTAAGCTCGGTAGCTACGGTCCTGAAGTGTCGTAGTGACGCCATGTAATTTGTTATGGTCACATCAAACTGGTTGATAAATCTGACCTGTGTGTTTCCGGGATCCATTTATGGAGTTTTTAATACAGGTGACGTGATAATACGAGGCATAAAGAGCCGTTGTTCACCGGTCAAGACCCAGCAGTAGATACAGTGTGTTGTGATAAACCAAAACACTTTCTCAGAAGTTGGTTTGTCTGGGTCAGGTTAGTGTGTGTCAGTCTATGTGAGGACTCAAAACATTAAGAGATGTCGGCAGATTACGGTTTGTCTGACGCATAACACAGAAACACTGACAGTTCAGTTATATAGCCTCAGTGAGCAGGGCCAGTGGTCACTGTTAAAGGTTTTATCAACAACAAACTGACAATGTTGACAGTGTCCCCACAGGGTACTGTTGTATACATCTGGACACGACGAGAGTGATGTAAACAAATTATTATACAAGAAATGTGAACATACGCAATTACTGTAGTGTGTTAATGTTCGTCTTAGTGAAATGAACACAACGCTGTGAACAATACGCATAAAGTCGCCGCTTCACTATGTGCCAGGAACCACAGGTGGACCTGGAAACTGTGCCAGGAACCACAGCTGGACCTGGGAACTGTGCCAGGAACCACAGCTGAACCTGGGAACTGTGCTAGGAACCTCAGCTGGACCTGGCAACTGAGCCAGGAACCACAGCTGGACCTGGCAACTGTGCCAGGAACCACAGCTGGACCTGGCAACTGTGCCAGGAACGCAGGATGATGTCACTTCACATTTTATCCTCGGCTCTCAAGACTTACACTAACCGATAGCAAGACCCGTGATGAAGGTTTTGTTCTGGGTAAAATACAAGTTGATGAGGGAAACAGATGACTCTCCTTACACCTATATGTATTAGTACTGAGTGGCCACCAGTACTGAGTGGCCACCAGTACTGATGAACTTTTCAAGGTTTACTCATTAACATAGATCTTTAGTGAAATAGAGATACTGTATATCCGTGTGTGTGTGTGTGTGTGTGTGTGTGTGTGTGTGTGTGTGTGTGTGTGTGCGCGTGTGTGTGTGTGTGTCTACATTCCCTGTATGGTCAGTCACCAGTTTCATCTTGGATATATTTAGGTAGTCAAGAATGTGTGAGTATCCTATGAGGTGAATAAAGACAGACAGACACACACACACAGGTAAAGATATTTTTCTACTCTCTCCTCGGTCTGGTGTAGAGGTTTTATGCCTCAGTGTTACGAGTGGGTGTTCTTTTAATATTGTTTTTCTTTGATAAATAAACAATAATAAATCAACATGGCGTCTATTTCTTACCAGAACTATATTATGAAACTATCTCTTATTTCATTATTTAACACCATTAACACCTTCAGTAAGATGTGTTGAACGATTAAGTGTGAGAACATTACTATACTGTCAGAGGTCAACACCTATTACATAATGGAAATAAACAAATGGACACTACAAGATAACATCTGCTGTAGTAACTGCCCATAGTATACCATCCCTGCCACACCACCAGTTAGTGT
>NW_024749668.1:0-13945 GCF_018991925.1 Homarus americanus
TCAGATATGAACCATTTCCAAACTATTTTTCATGTCCAGGCCAAAGCAAAATCTCGCTTCCGCTAAGGTCATATCCAACCATGTCCCTCACATAGTGGTGACAGTGATCGCCAAGGCTATTCGTGCCCAGTGAAAGTTTAGAACCTCGTAAGTTTGGCCAAAGGACAAAGCGAATGAGGGTGCCAAGTCTGGTAGATTTGCATGGTTAATTAGGGTGCTAAGTCTGTAGACTTGCATTTCTTCAGTGTAAATAAATGGTTAATTAATGCCTTCCAAGAGAGAAGCCACTGACATGGGGACCAAGCTTGTTCCACTTTACGAATTTTGTGATTTTCCACTCAAGTTTGATGAAAACGATTGTGCCGTTTCGCTGCCTTAGAAAAGAGACAGACAGAAGGTACACACGCCCAGTCCTATAGTTTATTAGATAGAAGGAAGGTTAGAATAATTTGAAGAGAAATATCGCTAAAAAGGCGAGATTAAAAATTATATATTATGAATCACCGGCGATCATTCCTAGATAAATTAGGCTATGAAGAGAAGTAATCTGATTCTGGCAGATTAGTCACCATCTGCTTGTCATCACCGTGCGTTAAGTCACTGGCAATCATCATCTACGGTTGCATTAGTCTATTCACATGACTGACCGGCAATCGATGTTCTTCTGGGCGCCGAGGTGTTATTGGGCTGGCCTTAATATTACGCCAGTGGATGTAAGACCTCCTACCTCACCGACGCAGCTATGGCTGATTTGGTGTTATTCTTGCTTATAAACGCCTCTAATCTGTTCCAAGTCTATCTGTCCCCACCATTGCCATCCCGTCTGTCTGTTCGTTCGCAGTTTGACTGCAAGCTTCATCTGTACTCTTTGTGTCGTCAAATCTGTCTGTCTTATCCGTTGGTTGGTATGTCTTCGCCTGTTTGCCTAAAGCGAACCAGCCAGTCAGCTGTCTCGTCTGTCTGTCTCTCTTGCCATGTGTTAGTTGCCATATTGTCTATTTCCAGTAATGTATGAATGTGTCTATTTTTGTCAATCCTGTCTGTTTCACTGCCTATATTCGCCCTCTGTGTCTATTGGTAGGTCATCTCCATGCATTAACAAGCATATCTTTTATCTCTCCTTTTCCCATGGGAAGCAGTCAGTCACAGAATAAGTACACACTGTAAATTGTAAGGTCCGAAAAATGCTCTGTAGTTGAAACTGCACATCCAGACGCATGATGAGAAACCAAGTATCCAGATGCATGATGAAACCCCAGCTCCCCCCACCTGTTATCATTCTAACTATTGTCTGTTTCCTCTCTTTATTCTTCATTACTCATCTCATTCCTTTACTAATCCAAGTAACATTAAAAAAGTAGGCTCAGAGAAAAAGGAGAAGGAGGAGGAGCCATAAATCAGAATCGTCCGTCATTGACAGCGATGTTATCTGCTGCCAGCGTAAATAAAATCGTTAATTAATGTTCGTAAAGAAACCATGGACATGGGACCAGGTTTGTTCCACTCTACGAAATTTTGCGATTTTTCCACCAAGTTTGATGAAAACGACGCTCGGCTGCCCAGAATAGACAGACAGATAGACAGACAGATTAAGGCTGTCTAGTCCTATAGTATATTAGATAATGCTCAGACCACCACTCAACACTGCCGCCGCCGTCGTTGCCCTTGCCGCTGCCTCCAACCTCCTCCTCCTCCGCCTCCTCCTCCCCAGGCTGCCTCAACAGCCTGTCCTGTCCACTGTAACCCAGGAAGTAAAACACAACATTTAAACTCCCTCCCATCAACACAGGATCAATCTTACTCTATTCCTTGTTCCTACGATATACAGCGAGTTTAATAATTAGTGTCGGTAGGTTATCAGGACCTGTTTTGCATTACATATCAAGTGTCTATGTTTACTTTCTTGATTTTATACCTGTGATGACTGATCTATGTTAGATCATCATGCCAGTCAAAGGGTCCTGTGTATTGTGAGTCAACTGCAGGTTTATAGCTGAATGACCTTTATAGTTCATACAAACATGGAAATAGTTCTCTTAAAACTGAATTATTATATAATTAGGTAAATTTAGTAATAAGTTTTAAACCCCTGTGTACGGAGTCTCCTCTGTTGAATGAAATCTCGTCATTAGCCAAATAAAAATATACCTTTCTAAACACATCTCTAAAGTGAGATAGTCATTAAGACTATTGTCTGAACAATGACCGTGTAAATGTTGCAGCTCTGTGGTTGTATATATCCACCCACTTACCTGTGCTAAGTAGTTGGGGGCACTTTGCTATATATTTCTATTCAATATGAGTAAATAAATTAAAAATAAAGGCTTATGAAAAGTTATTTGTCATTTTATGTTGTGGCAGAATTATTGTTCGAGTGCTCATGGTAGTTCGTGGTCAAGTTAAAAATGGTGAGAGGGGGAAGAATAACACAATAAAAGGCTGGTACTGATCTGAGTACGAGCTTGGTCTAATTCTAACATCTTCTTTTGTCTCTTTCTGTGTCTTATGTCTGTCTATTTTCTGATTGCCCTCCTCCTCACCCCACTCCCTTTAATCTACCAGGATAGATTTAGTTTATTTAAATTAGTGACTGACCTTAATTACAGCGAAATTGTAGAGTTAGAGGTTCAGCAGAAGTTAGGTGAAGTATACCAAGTGACATAATTAGGTGGCGCCAGGAGGTGGAACTAATCACTGTTGGGGTTTACTAACTGTGTACAGAACAGAACAAAGAGAGGGGAGAGGGGCTGGAGAGGGAAGGAGGAAGGAGAGGAGAGGAAGGAGAGAGGTGGGAAGGAAGAGTGAGGGGGGAGGAAGAGGAGGGGAGGAAGAGAGAAGGAGAAGGAGAGATAGGGAGAAGGAGAGAGAGGGGTGAGAGAGAGGGGAGAGAGAGAGGGGGGGAGAGGAGGGAGAGAGAGAGAGAGGGGAGGGGGGAGAGAGAGAGGAAGGAAAGATAGAGGATGGGCTAGAGAGAGAAAGGAGGAAGAAAGAGGGAGAGTGAGGAGAAGGAGAGGTGAAGGAAGAGTGAGGGGGAGGAAGAGTGAGAGGGGTGAGGGAAGAGTAAGAGGGAAGGAAGAGGAGAAGGAGAAGGAGAGATAGGGAGAAGGAGAGACAGAGGGGGGGTGGAGAGAGAGTGGGAGAGAGAGAGAGGGGGGGAGAGGAGAATGGGAGTGAGAGAGAGAGGAGGAGGAGAGAGAGGGGGAAGGAAAAGATAGAGGATGTATAGAGAGGAGAAAGGAGGAAGAAAGAGAGAAGGGAGAGAGAGAAGGGAGAAAGAGAGAAGGGGAGAAAGAGAGAAGGGGAGAGAGAAGGGAGAAAGAGAGAAGGGGAAAGAGAGAAGGGAGAGAGAAGGGGAGAGAGAGGGTGGGAGAGAGAGAGAAGGAGAGAGAGAGGAGAAGGAGAGAGAGAGAGAGAAGGGAGAGAGGAGAGAGAGGAAGGAGAGAGAGAGAGAGAGAGGAGAGAGAGAGAGAGAGGTGAGAGGAGAGAGAGAGAGAGAGTTATTTTAAATTTGGGTAGGGAGCTCAAGGCCCAGGGAATGGCTGCGATAATCTTCATCCTCTCCACCTGGCTGCTTACAGTAACACAACTGGTACCTAGTCACGAACGTAAACTCACGACTGTTGCCAGTCCTTGTAGAACCAAACAGAGCCACGTGTCCAGCGTTCCAGTTGGCGTTAGTCAATTTTAATTATGTCTACCTAAAGCCCCACTCAGGTAACTCTTATGAGACTCTACGTGACCTCTATAGCTGTATTAATATTCTTAAGATAAACGCAGTATACCAATCCATATAATACAACATCATTGAAAATATCAACACTACCCTGAGAACATGATTGGTATTATTTAAGTAGTCTATATATCGTCTTCAGGGACCCATATCACCCCAGTCACCACCACTGTAAGTTCACCCCAATAAAATCCTCAAAATAGAAGAAGTATCCTAAAGAATGTCATTTACCTTTATATTTAAAGTCGTTCAATGAATATGAGGACCAGTGCTATAAATCTGACGGCAGCTGTATGAATGGAGCAGTTAAATTTTACTGTTTAGAGAAATCGCTGTCACTTAATATTAGAGAGGTAAAACCTAACTCCACCTGTAATCCAGTTTATCACCAATAGTCGTCTTAGTCGTCTATAATAAATATTTACCTACAACGTATTTTACAAGAATGTCTAGTTTTTCAGTCTGACTCTAGCTCTGCGGGAAACATATACCAGCAGCAGCAGAGATATGAAGGCCGGAGTGTCCTTCAGCCCTACAACAATATACGTCTACCAACAGAAGTAACTTTATTAAAGGTAGGATACAAGACACTAGAGGTTGTCGTTATGTAATAAACACAAAGGACTTCCACTGGTCCTGATATGTTTGGGGCAGTGATTCCACGACGGTACAGTCTCTGTTTCCTGTACCTGATGTTATTCTATGTACAGTATATGACTTAATATTTGGAAATAACGTCACATTATTACGGGTGTTCGGTCAAGTTCAATGATATTACCTCAAGATCTTCCCAACATCTAGTCATGCCTTTTCTCAACACCCCATTACCCTACTATGTGTACAGAATCTTAACTTAATAAACCAACTCTGATGCTCGTAAATAAGAAGATTGGTCTTGAAGTAATCACCACAATTCTAGACACTGTAAACTATTATCTTACTTAACTTGGTTCAACTTATCTGGCAATATATATAGACCACACAACAACATCTTGAAACTCTACCATGCATGACGTATACAGAACATGTTCCACCAGCATGGAGTTAATGGTGACATACATTTTAATATTATTTTAATTTTACCAAAAGTCTCAGGTGGTCTAAGTCTCTACTGGCGAGTCTCAAATTCCCCATTCGCGACTCTCGTTTCTATTAAGGATCAAATCTCTATTACTACAGCAATCCCAACCCCACAGTGAGTCCTGTCTGTATCGGCGAACTTTCTAAGTTTCATTCGGCGAGTCTATCGTTTCGCATTATGAGCCTTTAAGTCTATTATGAGTCCCAAGTCTTTTACAGAGTCTTAAGTCTTATTTGGCGAGCTGTTAAGCATCGTCGCCCATCTCCTCATCCTCCACTTAATCTCCGTCACCTCCTGATCTCCTCCAGTGATCAGATCATTCTGTGCTCTTGTATCACCTTTCCTCCTCCAGTGTCATCGTTTTGCCTTTCTCTTACACTTAAATGTCTTTCTTTCTACCTGTATTCATCAGCTTAACCTCATGCCCTAGGTTCTTCATCATCAAGTTGCAATGATTGATTGAGGCCCCTGTATCTAGAGGTGGCACGGAGGTTCATCAGGGTAAAATGTAGTTTGTTATTTTAAACGAATTGGAGACCATCAGTATTATGACTGTAGTAGCTTAAGGATCTTAGAAACACTGATGGTGCCTGGTGACTATGGACAACACTTCTACCATTATGACTTGGGTGACTTTTTAATTCGATGAATTTTACAACATTACCGTGAGCTTGATTACCTAAAACCAGTACTACAATTTGCGACCCTTACGACACGACAGGATTTGTTGACTTACTAACACCTCGTGACTTCTGGGTGGGATTTACAACCACCATGAACTCTAACCCTTTCATAGACCCTCTGTGCACCTCGAAGGTCTTTATACATAACTGAGACTAAACACAAATATAAGGTTATCACCAAGTCAACGTCTGTAATTGTAATTCTACAGGGTAAGTTGTGTCCCTCCTCCTGCCAAGCACCACTCACTACCTCACCTCATACAGGCTCGGTTATTGAGGCCTGTCTGTCCTCACGTCCTCTAAACCTTAAATAGTTTATCAGTGAGAACCTACCAACTTGTTACAGGGGGTCGTTAATCAACCACCCAGTTTTGCCATCCTGTTGTTTTACAGCCGTCGTTAGCATAAATGGTCTGCGAAAGTTGGTGTTCTTATCCAGGTATGTTGTTTGTCAACAGGTGGAGCCCCGACAAATCAATCCCTTCCCCATAACATAATGTAACAGAATACATACCCGTATAGACGATAGTACTGCACTGATTACAAAAGTCAAGCAAACAACTTGAAATAGATTTAGTTTTAGTTTTTGTTTCAATTTCAGAGTCTATTTAGCTCAAAGTTTAGTCTAAAGTGATTATGGTGTTATGACGAATTATCACAGAAATATTCCGGTCACTGTGAGCGCTAAAATGATTGTCCTCGTGCATTACGAGGATGGCTAGCCCACCTAGGTGTGAATTTTTTTACAGAAGCTGTTGTTAATACAACAACTACACCCAAAATTAACGAGTTTTCTTGACTCAAAGGTCAAGGAATAGTCCGACAACCTGCCAGCTGCACTGACTAACCATTACCCCAAACGCAATCCTGTAACGATAAACATCCAGTTCCCCAATTACTGGTTGCGGTTGGGAGGAAATGGCGCAAAATAACCTGCCCAGTTCTTCACCTTGGCTCGGAATCGAACCTAGATCACTACAGAGGCGAGCACGCTGATCATTACACACAGGGTTGGGTCGACACTTTATAACACACACACACATGCCACACACAGACACACACGTAGAAGTAATGAGTGTACCTGACTTGTATATACCACACAATTCTAAGAGGGCACACGGTAAGATATTATATGTTTAACAAGGAAGAACCCCGCAAAGGGCATATTAACTTTTGTTGGCTAGAGGAGGTAGGCAGGCAGCCCATTCTAGTGTGGGACAGAAAGTCAAGATATAGAGATAAGAAGCCCAACAGACCTCCAGGAGGTAAAATGTCGGCAAGAAATTTTGGGTGTAAGAAGTAAGGAGTTTGTGATTTTGAAGTGGTCCTCCTGTCTTAACTTTGTCCAATGTTTATGTTTATCTCCTGACTCACCAAGCAGTGCAATACATGTAACTGTGGCCACGATACAACACATGTAACTGAGGCCACTGTGCACCACATGTAACTGTGGCCACTGTGCAACACACGTAACTGTGGCCACGGTGCAACACATGTAACTGTGGCCATTGTGCACCACATGTAACTGTGGCCACGGTGCAACACATGTAACTGTGGCCACTGCGCTACATATAACTGTGGCCACGGTACAACACGTGTAGCTGTGTCCACTGTACAACACATGTAACTGTGTCCACGGTGCAACACATGTAACTATGACCACTGTGCAACACATGTAACTGTGGCCACGGTGCAACACATGTAACTGTGGCCACGGTGCAACACATGTAACTGTGTCCACGGTACAACACATGTAACTGTGTCCACGGTGCAACACATGTAACTGTGGCCACTGTGCAACACATGTAACTGTGGCCACGGTGCAACACATGTAACTGTGGCCACGGTGCAACACATGTAACTGTGGCCACGGTGCAACACATGTAACTGTGGCCACTGTGCAACACATGTAACTGTGGCCACGGTGCAACACATGTAACTGTGGCCACTGTGCAACACATGTAACTGTGGTCACGGTGCAACACATGTAACTGTGGCCACTGTGCAACACATGTAACTGTGGCCATGGTGCAACACATGTAACAGTGCGGGTAGAGCGGCAGCAGCGTCTTTCTGGCGCTTGTCTGCCTCGGTATGGAGTCGGGCTAACTCGGAAGTATTTGTACCTTCTCGTGTGGTGTCGCCGTCCCCACCCTGTAACACACACCGGGGGGTAATAGCCCCCACAGTAACAACACAATATAACTGGGGCAGAAACAAAGTAGTTTACCCGACCCCAGGAATGTGTTGTGTTTGGCCAGTTGTAGTCATAACGAGAGTGTTAACACGTGCACCACCAACACCTACCACGACCCACTTTATTGGACCTCACCTGCTGTTAACTGTTGGTACTACACGTGTTAAATGTTGGTACTACACGTGTTAACTGTTGGTACTACACGTGTTAACTGTTTGTACTACACGTGTTAACTGTTGGTACTACACATGTTAACTGTTGGTACTACACGTGTTAACTGTTGGTACTACACGTGTTACCTGTTGGTAATACACGTGTTAACTGTTGGTACTACACGTGTTAACTGTTGGTACTACACGTGTTAACTGTTTGTACTACACGTGTTAACTGTTTGTACTACACGTGTTAACTGTTGGTACTACACATGTTAACTGTTGGTACTACACGTGTTAGCTGTTGGTGCTACGCGTGTTAACTGTTGGTACTACACGTATTAACTGTTGATAATACACGTGTTAACTGTTTGTACTACACGTGTTAACTGTTTGTACTACACGTGTTAACTGTTGGTATTACTTGTATTAAACTGGTATTATACCCTATACCAGCCGAAATTACAGTTATTAAGTACTAATACCCTCCTAATTACCTGTAGATTTGTTTACGGTAACTCGTCTCATTAGCAACAAGTATCAGTGTCACTAAGTGCTGGTGTTGGCCGCAATAAATTAACCTTTTCCCGGTTAATGTCGGCATTATCCATGTTAATTAACCTGTATTACATGAGGCAACAATATGGTGTATGCTGTTGTAACTGTCGGTATTAGCCAGAGTAATTATGTGATAAACCGTAAGAGCCAGTTTGATCTCTTATCATTACGACCAAAGCTCACCTCACCGAACCTGTTATTATATAATTATGATAATTGTTATTATTTCAAGCTGTAAATGTTGGTAATATTTGCTGTTATGGTTTGTGGTGCAGCGGTCAGAGTCGGTTTCAACAGCAAGAGTCGCTGTTATCCAGGTCAACTGTGTGTCAGACAGAACATTAGCCGATAGAGATCTGTTGGGTAGGTTAATATTCTCTCACGGAAAATTGATGCGTTCATGCAACTTAAAATGATTTCCTATTCTAGATGAAAATTCTAAGATACCATATATTTAACCTAACCTAACATAACCTAACATAACCTAACATAACCTAACCTAAACCTCCTTTTTGTACAAACGTGAAACTCTGAAAATCCAATAAAAGTAACACGCCGTTTATATTGCAGTATAACTAAAGTAACAAAATATTATCGAGTATCAGTAACAGTAACGTTCAAATAACGATAAATTGAAAGCAGTAATAAAAGTAACACTATGTAACGGTGACACTAAAGGGGTGATGGATATATAAGGTGGATGGGATGGATGAGATGGGATGGGCGGTTGTGATGGATGAGATGGATGAGGTAGATGGGATGGATGTAATGGATGGTGTAAGAAGTAAATACAGGAGTGTGAGGTAAGACTGGCCGAGAGCTGTATGATGAAATTAGTCAATAAAAGTCTTCATTATTTTCTCATGTAAATATATAACCTTTGGTCCCGCATAAAATAACACTCCTAATGTTTGCTCTATGGACCTGATGATAGACTACAAGTGACGGTAAAAGTGATGGTGAATGTTTATAGTAGCAACAATAACTACTATAGTGAAACTTACATGTAGCGGACTAACCTCTTACATATAGTCAGCTAGAAGGAAGTTTCATATTTAACGGATTAACCTCACATATATTCCGTTAAATAGAGGTTTCCTGTATACTCTCTATTGCAGGAGAAATAATACTAGTGATTGTGTATGAGAAAGAGTCGTGATTTAGTACATAATAGAAATGAATCCCAAGCACTTAAGTAACACAGATTATAAGGTTAGGTTGATGACAGTATTATTGATCAGCTGACGTGACAAAGACATGTTAGTGGTGTTTGGTGCAATGATACTGTTGTGTGATGATTGTGGTGGAAGTTATGGTGTCGTGGGAGTACAACTTGTGATGGTGGTTATGGTGTGGAAGTTATGGTGTCGTGATAGTTCACTTATGATGGTGGTTATGGTGTTGTGGTAAGAGTTATGGTGTCGTGGTATTACAACTTGTGATGGTGGTTATAGTGTTGTGGCAGTTATGGTGTCATGGTAGTACATATATGATGGTGGTTATGGTGTTGTGGTAAGAGTTATGGTGTCGTGGTATTACAACTTGTGATGGTGGTTATAGTGTTGTGGCAGTTATGGTGTCATGGTAGTACACATATGATGGTGGTTATGGTGTTGTGGTAAGAGTTATGGTGTCGTGGTATTACAACTTGGGTTATAATGTCGGCATATGTAACCTGCATGTGGACCAAGACAAAGTTGCTTTACCTTTACAACACTCATATTCACCGTTGTCCACACGCCTTTCAACAGCCACCTCATCCCCACCCCCCCCACACACACGAGGAAGAATATTTTCTTCTAAATATCGAGTGTGTGATGGTGTGCATGTCATTCACCACGAGTGTGTGATGGTGTGCATGTCATTCACCACGAGTGTGTGATGGCGTGCATGTCATTCACCACGAGTGTGTGATGGTGTGCATATCATTCACCACCAGTGTGTGATGGTGTGCATGTCCTTCACCACGAGTGTGTGATGGTGTGCATGTCATTCACCACGAGTGTTTGATGGTGTGCATGTCATTCACCACGAGTGTGTGATGGTGTGCATGTCATTCACCACGAGTGTGTGATGGTGTGCATGTCATTCACCACTAGTGTGTGATGGTGTGCATGTCATTCACCACTAGTGTGTGTGATGGTGTGCATGTCATTCACCACGAGTAAATAATAATTAACGGTTTATTGAAAGAACTTGGCAGCCAGAAGGCTGAAAATATACAGTTACATATTTGGGGAATGGGTTTCGAATTACAAATAATATACAAGTAACATAAGTGATATAAATAAGATATATAATAACTAGATGGGGAAAAGCTCAAACTACAGTACATTTCAACATAGTGACAGTGCAAGGAGTAGTGTTTACTGGGAGTGAATACACTGGTCTATTACAAGTTATTGATAATTTTTACAATGGTTGGGACTGGGCTGTTCTTATAGCGATCAGTTCGTGCACGTATGGGCTGGATGCGGTTGTGGTGTCGAACAGCAATTCTCGGGCTAGGGATCTCAGGTGGTAGTAGGAGCCGGTGTCGAGGATGGTGTAGAAGCTTCTTACCAAATTTGCAGATGAGGTCGTGGTGATGGTCAGTGAGAGTCGAAAGGGTCAGTGTGTTGAGCGCTTCTTGATATGTGGAGTAGGAAGGGGAGAGAATAATCTTGCATGCCCTCTTTTGTACTTTTTCTAGGTGTTTACGTTGTGTGGCATTTAGGGAGGAGGACCAGGTGGGGGAGGCATAGGTGAGCTTGGGAAGTATGAATGTTGTGTAAACACTGAGGAGCTCGGGTGCAGGAACTCCGAGGGACTTGAGTCGGCGGAGGAGGTGGAGACGGAAACTGGAGGATTTGACAACTTCACTGACGTGTGGTTTCCAATTTAGTTTGTTGTCTATGGTGACGCCGAGGAGCTTCGTGGAATCTACAACCTGGAGTGTGTTCGGACCTAGAGTAATGGAAGGAGGTGGGACAATGTCGGAGGAGAGGTTGATGTGCATAACCATTAGGGGGCAGTGAAATTTTGCTCAAAGCTGCACTCTTCAGGCATTGTTCCTTATACATATCTAAGACTCCATGCCAAATTTGAAGCTGATATGTCGAGGTTTAGTCTGCCGCATTTTCTACTGAAATTTTTAAATTTACCTACAGTACTAGCCAAACAGCCGATGTGGCGGTGCAATGTTCTGTTCAGTGTTTATCAACTTTTTTTTCATATCTCTTATTTCATTTAAGTTGTCTTGTTGCAGATGAGTATGGTGCTATGTCTATATTGATTATCAGCCTTTTCTCATTTCATTTCTCAATGTTGTGTTACTGTACTGTAATGTAGGGGAGACCTGGGTAAGTTGGCGCACTTGAAATTATTCAAATAGTTACCGTTAAGCAGTTCACACCGCAGGATCACGAGTTTCTGGTGGAGAAAAATCTAACCCAGCAGCCCATTGTGTGTGTTGGTTGTGATGGAACCAATGTAAATGTAGGATCAGAAAATGGAGTCATTCATCATCTTGAAATGTTACTTGGTCACCCGCTCCATTATTTCATATGTCAGCTTCACGGAAATGAGCTGCCTTTCCGCGCAGTTTTTTATCACTATGATGGTAAACCAAGTGGTCCTGAGCATTGGCGTGGTCCCATTGGAAAGCAGATCAAGGAGTCTTTGTCTGAGCTTCCAGTTGTCGCCTTCCAGCCAGTCAGTTTCCCTGATTTCCCTGTGTTTAATGATGAAGTGGAGAATGATCTGTCCTGGGATCAGAAATACCTGTATAGGATTTGTAAAGGAGTTATCACAGGTGTTGTTGAAGATGACTTGGCTGCTATTGAGCCAGGTCCTCCCTGTGTGTCAAGGTGGAACACCTTATGGAGTAGAATCCTCAGGCTGTATGTAGCAACATCAAGACCCAGCCATGAGTTGAAAAGAATTGTCATTACAATAATAAAGTTCAGTGCTCCAATGTGGTTTTACATCAAGATACACCCTTACGTAACACACGGCTCAAGGAACGTATTCCAGTCCCTGCTATATATGAAACACCTGAATAGTGAGGAGGAGACGATAGTGAAGAAGGCTGTCCAGAGAAATGCATACTTCGCCCACACAGATCAACTTCTTCTTGGTATGTGTGCAGATGAGGACATGACTGTTACAGAAAAAGCTGTCTCAATGATAAGAAAAATTAGAGAGGAGAATCAGCAAAAGGAAGAATGCACTGGCAGATCTGAAGAGGAGGAGGAAGATTCTGATGCTGCTGTTGACGAGAATTTGTTAAACTATACTGATGAGGCGGGTAAAGATGGAGATGGGAATGAGGATGTGCCTCCTGTAGTCAACATGAGAAAGGTGGTGACTCCGAAACTAAAGTGGCAAGCAAAAAACTATCATTCCATGATTAACTGGAGGAATGAACTCAAGACTGAGCCTCCTTACATTGCTTCTCTGTCAAATCTACAGGTTAATGACATTCTTGAGACACCATTAGTGGTGCCCAAGTGGCCAAACAGCACTCAGGCGGTCGAGAGAGGCATAAAAGTGATGACTGAAGCTTGCACTGAAGTGATGGGATACGAATCGAGAGATGGATATATTAGGCAAAGATTATTGTCTTGGAAAATGATGCCAAGGTTCCGCACAAAAAAGAATTTCAATATGAACTTGTAATGATTTTCTCTACGGTGTACCTGTAAAATAACATGTGAATTAAATCGATGTCACCCATGTAAAATTTATCATTATCCTGGAAAACATTAAATGACACCTAATTTTTGGTATACACTAAAAGTTGACAAAAAGTCGTTCGCGATGCGGCAGGGTAAGTATGCATGAAATGGCATGAAATTTTGCACAGGTGTTTGTTACAGCCATACAAACGATGCCTGAAAAGTGCAGCCTGCAACTCAAATAAAAGTGTTTTTTCCCTGCCCCCGTAGTTGGGAGCAGAATTGCTGACGCTGGGATCCCAATGGTGAGTCGTCGACATATTTCAGCGAGCAGGGGTTTTCCCAGGGGCATCATTGATGAGCATAAGGAAGCAGAGTGGTCCCATCTTTTATACCACTCAGATTCTGGGGTCACCAAGTCTAAGGATAACTTTGACCTAATCTTAATTTCAAGGATCGCTGCCACCAGACCCCTTCTGGACAGCATGGAAGTTCGTTAGGTAGCGTGCAGAGGACTAGGCATTGGGTTAGGCTTTCCATTGACCAGATCGATAAGGGTAAAGAAGGGTGAAGTCCCTTACAACATGTCTTAATTGATTTGTACTTTTTATAAAACATACCGGTAAAAAACATATACATGAATCTGGCCTTCCTCAGAAGAACAAACGAAAAATGTGGTTACCCAGATGGGCCCCAGACTCTACATTGGATGGCGTGTCGTCCACCTACTTGTTGCATATCAATCTGTGACCCTTACCTCGGTCATTCCTTCTACACTATCCCTTAACACATCAGACTGCTCCACCTGTACGGAATATAGCAACGTCGGTTATCACACAGTAGCACCATCTCAACACACATGTTGTTCCATACCTGCAAGTATGGG
>NW_024749669.1:0-10088 GCF_018991925.1 Homarus americanus
ACTCAACTGTGTGTGTGTGTGTTTATGTGTGTGTGTGTGTGTTTGTGTGTGTGTGTGTGTGTGTGTGTGTGTGTGTGTGTGTGTGTGTGTGTGTGTGTGTGTGTGTGTGTGTGTTTATGTGTGTTTATGTGTGTAATAATAATAATAATAAACGGTTTATTGAAAAGTTTGCAGCCCGAAGGCTGAAATATACATTGGACACAAATGACTTATTACATACATTGGTGGTTTAACAAAGCCTTCATTAGAAGGTGAAGGAACATACAGTGAACATACAGATTAATGTTTACACGTAGATGTGAGCTGAGGTACTGAACAGGAGACACGTAATGTAATACTCCCTCACAGATGGCGTTATGAGGGCATCACTTGGAGTACTAGTTCCTCACAGGTGGTGTTATGGGGGCTTGACGTGGTGTAGTAATTCCTCACAGATGGTGTTACGAGGCTGATGATGATAGTAGTTACATTAGAACATAACATAAGAAAATAGAGTCTGCAATAGGCCGGTTGGCCTGTGCATGGCAGCTAGTGTCAAGTTACTACAATCTCTATCAACCATGAATCTGTCTAGCCTCCTTTTGAAACTTCCAGAGTTCCGCACTTACTACAAAGTTGCTAGCTTGTTCACTCGTCCACCACCCTTTTGTGAACCAGTTTCTTCCTATCTCCTCCTAAACCTAAACTTATCCAACAATCCGTTGCTCCGAGTCCTATCCTGCTCGGATATTATAAGAACTTTATCTATATCCCTTTATTGATTCCTTCCCCACTTAAATACTTCTATCATATCTCCCCGCACTCTTCGTCTTTCTAGGGAATGCAAGTTAAGTTTCTTTAACCTATCCTGATATGGAAGGTTACTAAATCCTGGAATCATTTTGTCATTCTTCGCTGCACCGACTCTAGTGAATTTATATCCATTCTATAATAGAGGCACCAGAACTGAACCGCATAATCGAGGTGCGACCTAACTAGCGCAAGACATAGTTGCAATAAGACCTCTGCACTCTTGTTACTTACACCTCTAGATATAAAACAATACTCTGTTTGCCTTATTTCGAACATTAACGCACTGTTTTCTAGGCCGTAGGTTGATGTTGTTAAGGCTGTATACATTATAAGTATTTGTTCTTCCGATATTAAGTACGCTGCACTTGCTGGTGTTGAATTTCATTTGCCATTTTTCAGACCACCCTGCAGTTTATTTAGATCCTCCTGTAATGCATTTGCATCATGCCCTGAATTAATTTGCCGCCCTATTTTGGTGTCATCCGCAAACTTGCTTATGTCACTGATCCCAGTATCTAAATCGTTTATGTAGATTATGAACAAGAATGGGCCTAGCACTGACCCGAACCCCACTGGTTACACGGCCCCATTCAGATTTAACACCATCTACGTTGACCCTCTGCGTTCTATCGGTGAGCCATGATTTTATCCAATTTAAACTTTCACCTCGATACTATGAGCCTTAATTTTCTCAGAAGCCTCTGATGCGGTACTCTGTCAAATGCTTTGCTAAAGTCTAAGTAAATAACATCGTAATTTTCGTCATTATCTACTACCTCGAAGACTTTCTAAAAACGTTAGCAGATTTGTTAGACAAGATTTTCCCTTTGTAAACCCATGTTGAGAGTCGTAGATTAATTTGCTTTCTCTAGATGCGATCGGATGCTATCTGCTATAATTGATTCAAGAAATTTCCCACTACTGACGTCAAACTGATCGGCCGGTAATTTGACGCTGATGCTCTGTCTCCTTTTGAATATGGGTACTACATTTGCCTGTTTCCCAACTCTGGCACAACTCAGTGTCTAATGATTTTGTAAATAAGTTTACGAGGGTCCGCTAATCTGTTCCCTACTCTCTTTTTAAGACTCGAGAAAAATTTCATCCGGCCCTCGGATTTGTATTCTTTATTTATTTATCTTCTTAAGAACATCCTCTTTTCTGATAGTGATATTCTTTAATTTCTCTTCTTCCTTTCCAAATATCAGTTCCACCTCCGGAATTTCATCTCAAATTTCTTCTGTGAAAACTGATAAAGTAGCTGTTCAATGCTTTGCTTATTTCTTCACTGCCATTTATCAATTCTCCTCCCTGACTTTAAAGGCCTTTGTCCTTGACCTTTGTCCTATATATCTGGAAAAACCGTTGGGATTCGCCTTGGATTCTCTTGCTATTTTGATTTCATAGTCTCTCCTTGCTTTCCTTACTTTTTCTTAACATTCCCAGAAAGTTCATTATACTTGTTTCTGAGCTGCTCCTCCTTTAATTTCTTATATATTCCTTTCTTTATTCCTATGTCATGTTTAAGTTTTCTGGTCATCCACCTTGGCTCATTCTTATTTGACCTAATTTTTCTGTGTGGTATATTTTGTTCTTGTGCTTTATGTAGTATACTAGTGAATATATTATAGTCATGATCAATTGTTGTGTCATCTTTGACCTCACCCCTTCCTACTGGGAACTGACGTGGCTGAGCAACTAATTTTACTTCCCAGGGCCTGCTTGTTTTTTGACTCCCACTTTCCCAGACCCCTCTCGACTGGCGAAACCCCCCTTCAAGTGACAATTTCACGCTCCAGGGATGCAGACAACGTCTTTACTCCCTCACGAGACAAGTGTACTCTGTCGTGACAGTACAGGTAGTCGCTGCCATAGAATTGTTGCCAGTTATCAATGAATGCCCAATCATTGTTTACACAATGTTTTTCAGTCGGCAATTTATAGCAATTGCCTGGACAGCCATTCACGACCAACCCCTCTTCTAAGCAAGACACCACATACTGTCTGGATCCCTCCCTCACAGATGGTGTATTAGGGGCCTGATGATGTAGTAATTCCCTCACAGATGGTGTGATTAGGGGCCTGACGCGATGTAGTAATTCCCTCACAGATGGTGTTCTGAGGGGCATCACGTGTGTAGTAATTCCCTCACAGATGGCGTTATGAGGAACTTCACATGATGTTGTAGCAACTCATTCACTACGTGGTGTCGTAGCATCATGGGGACACCACGTGGTCACAGACCTCACTCACTGACGTGTGGCCCCAGGCCTCCCCATCATGGAGTCTCACGGGAAATATCAGTGGTACCTGAGACTTCACTGTGAAGGTTAGCTGGGGAAGACTCACTGTAACTGCCAGTTGTTTTCACTGACTTTAGCACTGTTCACCACTATTCAACACTGGTTCCATTCCTTTCCCAAATGAGTAATTCTTGGCGAGAACTTGTTGATATTCCGTTGGGAGAAGGGTTCAGGGGGGAGCTGGTATGGGCCAACATAATAGTTGACGTGGCTGCTGCTCAGCAGCGCCAGGTGCGTCTGATCCATCTTGACCCGTCGGTGGTCAAGGATAGAATGTGTGTGTGTGTGTGTGTGTGTGTGTGTGTGTGTGCGCGTGTGTGTGTGTGTGTGTTTATAATATTATATTTATAATAATAATAATAATAATATATACTGAACCATTTATTAATAGAGTTGCAGCCGGTGGCTGAAAATATACAAACTTACATGTGATTTAGACATAATGATATACGTTCAATACATTTACAGGGCTGTACAGTACATAAATCAGGAGTTGTTTATTATTTTAACAATAGATGGGATGGTGCTATTCTTATATCTATCGGTGCGGGCTCTTATGGCTGAATTTTGTTGTAGTGGCGGAGGACTGCGCGAGGTGGGTGGGGGCTGCAGGTGGCAGGAGGTGGCGATGACTCGGGTGGTGCAGTAGTCCACTGCCAAACCTTTCCAGTGCTTAGTGTTGGAGGTCACTGAGGGATGGCATTTCCAGGGATGAGAGAGCATTGGTGTGGGTATTCTGCGCCGAACATGATTCTGCAGGCCCTTTCTGTACCTTCTCCAGCTAACGCTGTTGGGTGGAGTTGAGACGACCAGGCTGGTGACGCATACGTTAGTTTTGGGGAGAATAAAAGCGTGTGTATGTGTGTGTGTGTGTGTGTGTGTGTGTCTGTATATACGGTTGTGAGGCAACTCACGTTGGCATAAACGGCAATGTCCTGCACAATGACACCAGTCAGTCCTCCCCATCCAAATGAGGGTTAAACAAGGTGTGTACTGGCACCAAATCTCTTTCCATTTTCTTGACTTTCTTCCTTACACGTGCTCGTGCCAATTTAGCCAGCAGGGTGGGCATCGAGTACCGGATGGTCTTTTCAAGATACGAATCCAGGCAAGAACAAAAGTGTCGGCAGCTTCCATTATTGAACTTCTGTATGCAGATGACCTCACCCTTGTTACTTACACTGAACGCGACCTACAGGAGATCCTGAACATCTACATAGATGCGTATGCATACTTCGGCCTTGAGGTGATTGTACGTAAGACTCCCATTATCTTTCAACCTGCCTCTGGTTCAGACACATATCCAGCATCCAACCAGCTTAACGGTACTACACTCTCTAATGTTACCTACTTTCGTATCTCGGCTCCCACCTATCCGTCACTGCGGTCATCAATGAAAGAGATTCAGCATCGGATCAGATGTGCAGCTCAAGCCTTTGGCAGATTCGAAACCGTGTCTTCAGCTGTAAGGAGCTGAAATTATCTACAAAGTTACGCGTATATCGAGCAGTGGTCCTCCCAACCCTGCTATATGGCAGTGAAACATGAGTCACGTACAGGAGGCACCTCCGAGTTCGCTGGGAAGACAAGAGAACAAGTGCCATTATTCTTGCTGACACCAAATGTAGGAGCATCGACGCTACCATTATCCATGAACAACTACGTTGGACTGGCCATGATGACCCGCATGGACGACGGCAGACTGCCAAAGCAGCTACTTTACAGTCACATAACGAATAGTAAACGTGACGCTGTTGGGCAACTGAAAGGTATAAGGATAGTCTTAAGACAAACCTGAAAAGTGCCAAATCACACACTCACCTGGAAGACGATTACTCCACATCGTAACGCTTGGAGGTGCACCACACGAGAAGGTGTCAATACTTTCGAGTTAGCCCAATTGCGAACCGAGACAGACAAGCACCAACGCCGGAAAGACCTGCCCCCTCCATGTCTGTAGCCCTCCATGTGCAACATCTGTGAACAACTCTGCCGGTCCCGTATCGGCTTCTTTACTCACCTCAAAACTCACCAATGAAGGTGACATCCCCAATAGCTCATACCACTGTATCATAGCTGGATGATCGTCATACTCGATTCGAATGACAACAAAGTAGTAGTAGTAAGGATAGTATGGTCGAACGGCTTATGAGGACGGAGGAGCTGCTGATGGGTGAAACTTAAAGGACGACAAAGTAATAGTCTTACAGTTTGGGGCGTAGAGAATTTTAGATGTTCTATATATGTGATGACTGAAAGGAGCTTAAGCCGTAATGTGTTTCTGATAACATACACTCTGTACGCAGTAAGAATTCGCTCTTTTATTCTATTCTTCATTCATAAATAAACATTAATTTAGCAGCGGAAAATAATAGGGTTTCACCCGCCTGTGATATCAGGTCCTTTGATAAATGTTTTCAAAAGTATTAACAAGGAACACCAAAATGTACACATAAGAACATAAGAATGGAGGAAACTGCAGTGGGTCTACAGTATTGACCCATAATGGGTAGTCTCGCCCACCCAACCCCTATCTCTCATATCCACCCAACCTGTGTTTGAAGCTATCCAGCGTATTAGAGTTAATGATAATGTTTGGTAACTTATCTACTCGTCCACTACTCTATTACCAACCCAGTGTTTGCCTATCTCTCGCTTAATCTAAATTCGTTTAATTTAAAAACATTGCTACGAGTTCGTTCCTGGTTGGGTAATTTAATTACCTTTGTTATATCACCTTTGTTTAACCTGACTTCTATTTATACACCTCAGTCATTTCGCCCCTCACTCTACGTCTCTCGAGGGAGTGGCAAATCTCAGACTCTTTAATCTGTCTCCATACTCAAGGTTCTTTATGCCGGGATTAGTCTTGTCATCCTCCTCTATATGTTTTATAGGGATTCTTTATCCATTCTATAATATGGTGGCCAAAGTAAACTAAATAATCCAAGTGGTCTCACCAGGCAAGATATAGTTGTAGGATGACCTCGCTAGTCTTACAACTAACACTCATTTGTATGACCCTGAAAGTTACTAGTGTGCCCTGAAGAATGCAGTGATGGCTAGGGAGACACTGAGTAACACTGAGTCCGTTTATTGTGGATGAGAGAAATACAAGTTGACGCTGTGTGCCATGCGCGGCTCACACAGTCAGACTGAGGCTGCCTTGCCATATGGCAGCCTCGGGGCAATGTTACACATAACACGTGCAGTGGTGCCACGTGATAAATATATATAAATGCTACTCGGCAGTAGCTTATGTACAGGGTTGCTACTTGGCACAGTATTATATACATAACCTACAGACCCCAAGTACTTATAGCCTTGTTTTGAGCAAATATGCATTGTTGTCATAGTTTGAGATTCCTGTTTATTATTCCCCAAATCTTTCACAGTAGGATTTATCTATATCAACGATGTTCATCTGATATTTGGTTTCTCTGTTTACATATCCTAGAGACTTAGACAAACTACTTTATATTTGTCCACATTAAATTTCATCTGCCATTTTTCAGACCATGCGAAAAATTGTTTCGATTTTCCTGTAGTTTTGTGGAGTTCTTCAGATTTAATTACACGACCTATTTTAGTGTCATCAGCAAATTTTCTTATGTTACTGTCTACGCCTATATCTATGTCGTTTATGTATATAATAAATAGTAATGGTCCAAGCCTTGGGGTACTCCACTCGACGTTACCCCAATTGAATTCAGTTCCATTAATGCTAACTCTCAGTTTCTTGTCCTGCGACCACGCCTTAATCCAGTTTAGAACATGTCCATTTCCATGAGCATTCACTTTGCATATTAATTTTTCATGGTGACCCTGTCGGAAGCTTGGTTAAAGTCGAGGTAAACTACATCATAATCGCGTCCGTCATCCACTGATTCGAAAACAGTTGAAAAGAATGATATTTATAAATTATAATCCACTGGACAACAACAAAAAAGCTACTACTGACGAAAATGCTGGTGTTCTTGAGTAAATCTGGGCCGTTGATGTCAAATCTGAAGTCAGAATTCAGCCATCACGTCAGGTTTTCAAGTTATGTATAAGTATTAATGATACCAGCCATGCTTGTTAGACAGTGCTTAGTAATTACTTTCACATCATATTTAGATAATACATAGTATACAACTCAAGAACATAAACATTAAGCACCGCTTGAAGAGCTCAAAGGTGTGTGAGACACTTGCTCTTGTATTTGTGTGTGGAAATGGTCTCCCGTTGCAGGAACCAGCAGTAATCACCCATCATGTTTGGGTTAAACCGGCCTTGATACCTAGTTTCCATCACCGACATGTCTTGGTGGAACCTTTCACCATGCTCATAGTTTACCTCACCCAGATTAGGTAGAAAGAAATCAAGATGAGAATGCAAGAAATGCGAGACATCCTACAGCCCATTCGCTGATGGGCTTTTAGGATATTGTCCACTAATTCAGCATACTGTTCAGCCTATTGTTCCCAAGAAAGTTCTGCACAACCAACACAAATGCTTCCCATGCTACAAACTCAGTGAGTTCAGTTTATTTTGAACTCGCGATCACACATCAGTTCTCAGATCTGGGGCCCAACGAAAATGCCTGCTTTGAGTTTAGCATCAGTTTTCCCTGCGTCAAACTTCTCTCTGAGATACTGGAAGCCATTACCGTCATGATCCATTGCCTTTACAAAGTTTTCATAAGACCGAGTTTGATGTGAAGCGGTGGAAGGTAGACTTTCTGAAGGTCTACCAATGGCTTATGATCCACATTGTACCTGTCAACTGTGTGTTCATGTCTTTAGGCCAGTCTTTTACAACATAATGATTGTTGTCGTCACGGCTGTTCCTTAGGCACAAGAAGCACATGTGTTTTGTATACCCCAGCTGCAGTCCTAAAAAAGAGAAATAACCTTTAGGTCACCGCAAATGTTCCACTTATGACCTGAGTGATTAATCACTTTCAGAAGGATCTCCATCTACCTATACGTCTCCTTCATGCCGACAGCATGAGCTACAGGAACAGAAGGTTTTGTTACCTCTGTGTAACAACACAGCTTTGAGGATCACTTTGCTGGAGTCTCCAGTCATCAGGCACATGTTTGTTTCGTAGCTCATGCATGAGTCCATAACATCAGTGCAGAAGCAAATTTAATTTTCTATCTTAAAAGGCAATTAAGTTTGCGTGGCGATCCAGAAGAGGAAATTTGGGTACCTTCCTGTAGGAGGTTCCATTGCTGTGGTCTGGAGCCTAACACTTCGGCCTTCACCGACAATGACAGGTCTTACCAGATCGTTCAACTACTCTTGATTTAGCAAGTGTGGCTTCCTTTCCTCAGATTCAGCATCATCACATTCATCATCATCAGAGTTGTCATCGCTTTCAACTGCAGCAGTTGCTGGGGAATCGGCATACGAATCCAAGTCATTGGGGACCGTCTTCAGAGCAGACTTACATTCTGGATACACAATTTTTAATTGTTTTTCTTTGAGAAACCAGCAATATTTGTCATAAGAAAGTAGCAGTCAGAGTGATGATTCGTTGGCTCACGCCATACCACTGGCACAGCAAAAGACATTCCTTCTTTTGCCACAACCACTGCGTAAGCCCCGAATTACACACGGTGCAGCAAACATGAGGTGCCCAGCTCTTATTTGGTCTCAACATCCAAAATTATACTTGTAAGAGGTTTCACTCTGTCGGCAAGGTTCTTGTGCTTGTCACATGGAGTGTGTTTCACAGATATAAAGTTATCAAGGTGATTCACATAGCCTCGTCTATTCATGATGTCTGTAATACCATAGGCCTAATCTGAAAAAATATATTAAGTTATACCCTGAAAAGATATAGATATTATTATTTTGAAATAAATTTCAAACTAGATGCATCCTACAACTATATCTTGCCTGGTGAGACCTCACTTGGATTATGCAGTTTACTTGGCCACCATATTATAGAATGGATAACGAATCCCTATAAAAACATATAGAGGAGGATGACAAGACTAATCCCGGCATAAAGAACCTTGAGTATGGAGACAGATTAAAGTATCTGAGATTTGCCACTCCTCGAGAGATGAGAGTGAGGCGAAATGACTGAGGTGTATAAATAGAAGTCAGGGTTAAACAAAGGTGATATAACAAAGGTAATTAAATTATCCAACCAGGAACGAACTCGTAGCAATGTTTTTAAATTAAACGAATTTAGATTAAGCGAGATATAGGCAAACACTGGGTTGGTAATAGAGTAGTGGACAGTAGATAAGTTACCAAACATTATCATTAACTCTAATACGCTGGATAGCTTCAAACACAGGTTGGGTGGATATATGAGAGATAGGGGTTGGGTGTGGGCGAGACTACCCATTATGGGTCAATACTGTAGACCCACTGCAGTTTCCTCCATTCTTAGTTCTTATGTGTACATTTTGGTGTTCCTTGTTAATACTTTTGAAAACATTTATCAAAGGACCTGATATCACAGGCAGGTGGAACCCTATTATTTTCAGCTGCTAAATTAATGTTTATTTATGAATGAAGAATAGAATAAAAGAGCGAATTCCCTGCGTACCAAAGTAGTATGTTATCAGAAACACTTACGGCAGCTCCTTTCAGTCATCAAGCATATATAGAACATCTAAAAATTCTATCGCCCCAAACAGTAAAACTATTACTTTGTCGTCCTTACAAGTTTCACCCATCAGCAGCTCCTCCGTCCTCATCAGCCGTTCGACCATTGTGTTACACCCCATTTACCCATGGTGTCGACACAATACTCTCTCATATCGATCCTCAGAGCGCACCCAACCTTCATGCAGCGTTACGACTCTCGGCCTTGTTTTTCACCGTTGGGTTCGCCCTGGCTGCTTTATCTTGTAGTTGTACATGGATATTATTATTCTTGTACACCGCGCTTCTTCCCTATCCTATCCTTTCGCCTAGAATCCCTGCTGTTTGGTAACGACGCGAACTCGCGAACCCTCTAGGTGAGAGCCACTGTACGGACGGGAT
>NW_024749670.1:0-11409 GCF_018991925.1 Homarus americanus
TCTTGTTTACTTTATTTACATTTTCAGTTATTGCTTAATATCCTTCATAGTTCACATTTGATCTCCTGCTCTGTTTGATGCGCTTTTTGTTTACATCCTGTCTTGTATATGTGGTTTTATTTTCCTGTTAACGTGTGTCTTGTTTGCCTTACACCTTGTTTTATTATTACTATTTTTATCTAGTAATTTATTTTGTACTTTGTTTAACTTGTTTCTTGTGCTATGTTATAATATTTTGTCGAAATTGTTTGCATATGTTGTTTATTTCTTACTAGTTTCTCTTGCTTTGACTAATACTGTTTACCTTGTTTGTTTTAATGTTCAGTGTATATATTCGGATCTTGTTTATCACGTAGGTACCTTGTTTGTCTAGTCGCTCGGTTAAGAAAGTCTTCCTGTCAGTGTTATGTTGTTGTCGCCATATTTCTGTTGTCAACTCGAGCAGACTTCAAGTGTCGGTTAAACCACAGGTATGGCTGAGGCGTTGGTCTGCAGGTTTGTCTTAGTTGTGGTGGTGGTGTTGTTAGATGTGGTGGTGGTGTGGTGTGTTAGGTGTGGTGGTGGTGTGGTGTGTGATGTGTTAGGTGTGGTGATGGTGTGGTAGTGGTGTTGTGTGTGGTGTTGGTAGTATTGTGTGTAGTATGTTAGGTATGGTGATGTGTTAATTGTGGTGGTGGTATTGTTAGGTGTGGTGGTGGTGCTGATGTTGTGTCAAGTGTGGTGGTGTCTGATCCAGGGTGGCGGAAGTGGAGAAGGAGGAGGAGGTGAAGAAGGAAATGGGAAAGAAGGTGGTGGTGTAGGAGGAGGAATAAATTGTAATAAGAACAGACAAAGAAGAAAATAAGTAGAAAAGAAGAAGAAAATAGAAGAAAACGAAGAACGTGTTGGTAAGAGAGAGGAATGAGGGAGTGCCGAGGAAAATTAGTACAGAAACTGGGGTAGACAGAGGCAAATGCTTAAAGAACCTTGCCCATAGTTTAACCATGCCGGGGGATCGAACCCAGGTCCGCTCGCTTGCGAGGCGAGCTTGCTTGACCATTACACCACAGATACGAACACATACGGCTCACCTGAAGATTAGTCCCTGCAGTTTATTTTACCCTAAGATTAACCTCTAACACTTTTTTGGGGAGATTAAGTTGGGTTGGGTTAGTTTAGATTAGATTAGGTTAGGTTAGGTTAGATTATAATTAGGGTGGTTAATCTTAAGGTGAAATAGCTGGACTAATCTTCGTTGATCCCATACAGTCAAGTTAACAAAATGCAAGCTGTATGGGATTAGATTTAACTATTAATCTATGTACTGTTACCAAACCTAACATAATGTAACGTAACATTACGTAATGTAACGTAACGTAACGTAATTTATAATAGAATAATATAAAAAATTTAAAACTTAAAACTAATGAAAAAATACAGCAAACGAAAAAGAAAAATGATTTGTCGATGTATTATTATTATTATTATTATTATTATTATTATTATTATTATTATTATTATTATTATTATTATTATTATTATTATTAAGCCCTAGTACATCGAATATTGTTAAGCCACCAAAGAATTACTAAAAATTTCGTTTTTTCCTACACCACTCAGCCCGGCCCACTGACTACCGACCAGCCGCCATCATATTAATAACTTTCATTTTGTTTTAATTTAGTATTATTTCATAATAGATAAAAGCGTAAATCGGTTGTGATATCTGCTATTATAAATTAATTAACGAATTTATATATTGTTATGTAGTACTATCTTATATATCGGTTCGGTAATATTAGAAAAGTGGGATCTTTTTAAGCGGAGTTTAAATGGCTGCCGGTGGACGTGTTGTTGTCAACTGGGGAAAGGATTTAAAGTGTAAGTTAACATGAACAACAGTGCCTTAGCGTGTGACTAAAAAGGATTAAAGTTTTTATGAGAACGCCAAGAAGAGACGACAGTGCTCTGATATACAGTAGAGTTTAGACTAAAAATGGTTGAAAAACTTAGGAAAAGAATAGTCATCTGGGCTCTGATTCGGTAGTTTGGGTAGAGCAAAGTAATCATTCCTCCTTTTAATTAGAAATGAACAGTACAAAATAAATGGAATGTTTTCTATCAGCGGTTCAGAAACAGTTGCATTCCAAATAACAAGATGTATATAAAAAACTGCCGACAAAGCGGTGCTCTTTAAGGGAAGATAATGCACCAAGTCTGTAAGAGAAAGTTCACCTGACCATGACATCAGCCCGCAGTGTCTACCTCCTAACGCCCCTGGTATGTTATAGTCAATGAATCAAGGGATCATTGCACATTTGAAGAAGCTAAACACGCCAAAGCCTCTTAATGGCATGTTAAATGCTGGTGAAGGTGGTGATCTCGACGCTGCACGAGGCTCCTGGATAAATTACAATATTTATCACACCATCACTGAACCCCGAGTCCTAGCCAGACGTTACACAAGCTACAGGTAATAGTGTTGTGGTGCAAACTATGGCCTTCAGTAGTAAATGAGTTAGAGGTTCACTGATTCAACTGTAGAAATCAAGTATCCTTGAAATAGTAAAATTGTTCCAGGGTTTGATGTCATGGACACCCAGGACCTAGATAATAAGCCATGTGAAGTGTAAGAATCACATACAGCAGAGTTAGTTCACCCAGTTGTGGATGTGTTTTCCTAACTTTGCTGTTGGGGAAGTAAAGGTGGTCGAGTGTAGTATTGGTCACATTACCTTGTATACCTACAAAAAGCTTAACTCTCACCATGTTGTATCCATACTGGCCTTAACAACTCGCCAGGCTTACGTGATCCACATTCACAAGAGAAGTAATTTTTCCCTGCCTTCGAACTGACTGACGAGGACACTAACCTGGCAAGGGGGATTATAGGCACAAACCCACTTTAAGAGAAGTAAAAAACATGAATGACAAGTCTCTCGAGTCACTGAGGACCTGACCACCCACCACCAGCACCTGTACCACTAAGTCATACCGTAAGTGCAAACAGTCATTAGTGCATATTTTTGGCAACGATGTGTTTTTGGGCGCGGCCTTAATGACAACAGACAAAACGAACCAATTAAACCAAACCTAAAGATCTTGAGATATTTTTAAGTTGAATTTGGTTGGGTGGTTTTGCTTATCGTCATTATCAGTTTAGTCATGGTTAGACCAGAACCTACATTGTTGTCAGAAATTTGTCATGAATAATTAATTTTAATAATTGTTAAGATCATTATCGCAGTCTTTAGCACCATGGTACCTGCAGTATCATACACTTACATTAAAACAAACTAAACCAACCAACTAAACCTACCTAATCTAACATTACCTAATATAACCGAACCTAACCTAACCTTACTTGGTAAAGATTCGAAAATGGTCACTTTATTGCATTTTCGTCGGAAATTTATATTTTTCGATTTTTTTTTATACTTTGAGATTTCACTTGAAAATTTTATTTTTATCGCACAGAGTGGGCAGGGCTTTGAGGTAAAGGGAAATCGTGAGGTAAAACACGCAAAACGCTGACGAAATTAAACCTAACCTAATTTAATTATCACAGAAATGTTAGGAGTAATATTTAAGAACGGGTGCCCGGGTTAAGGAGCCAAGTTAGGAAACATTCCAATAGAAGAAAACTTCTTCAGTTTAATTAAGAACATCCCAAAAATGGCGGTGGAAATAAATTTTTACCAAATAAAAAAAAATGATCAAGAACCTAACCTCAGTCAATCAAGTGTACCGTCCCCATATATATGAGGGTTGGCGACCACAGTCCTCCACTCTAAACTTTCTCGGACTGTTTTTAACAATCCCCCCCAAGGTTTTAATTTCATCATCCACCCCAGTCGTTGCCTTCCCCTGGCCCTCTTACCCTCAACTTTGCCCATTAATATTTCTGTTATTATCCCCTCGTCCCTAATTATATAACCAGAGTGTCTCATTTTTTTATGTACAGTTGGGGACATTTCCGACTAGTACACTCAGCGTTGTCAATCCATTCTTTCCGTGAGGTGTGAACCCCTGCGAGTATCTGAACGTGAATCTGAAGCCTCTAAGTTACTCGGTGAGACATGAGGTGCACACAGTAGCCTGGGACCACAATGATATAATTTGTTTCCATACATGTGCCCGGCAACGTTGACATAGATAATTAGTGTAGTATGGACGCTTTTCATTCACCTAACGTGGAGTAAATAATACCTGTCCTGCAGTGACAATGTAATGCTGAAAAAGGAAAAATCTACCACTTTTATCCTCAAGCAAAGTCTAAGGTGTTATAGTGCCAGGCTTTATGGAGTGTGGTGTGGTGGTGGCGTGGTGCCTAGGATTGTGAGACAAAGTCAATAGTCTTGCCTGCCGCATTTCTGTCCAATCACCTAATTTTCTACTTGTTTACCAAATCTCACTTACGTAACAGGAAATGCATCACCTCTGATCATTACACACATATTTTCACTATTAATATTGTATAGTATATTTTTGTAGCGTACACAAAAAAAACACTCATAAATACAATTTCTCTTCATTCCTAGGCACATTTCGTCATGGCTCAGGTTTATCCCAAAGTTGACATGAAGAGCATGACTAATGTCCACATACTATAGCAGACAGGCTGTAATAATGTTATGTTATTTATCTCAATGACACTACAACCAAATGGTAAGTATTAGCATTCAGATCTTGAGTATTTCTTACTTAACACAACAGTGTGGCGGTGCAACTGTCCCCTATCCTCTGTCCAGTGCACAGAGACCTCCCCTTCCCCTACGTCCCCTTACGTCACACCACCTCCCCTAAACATCCCCCTGACATCATTTCGGTTATTTACATTAAGAGAGTTACAGGGTGTATTAAAAAGGTGTTTGAAGGCTAATTTTGTTTTTCAATTTCTGTGTGTGTGTGTGTGTGTGTGTGTGTGTGTGTGTGTGTACCTCGTCACACATGACAGCCTTTACATCAGACCTGTGTGGTCTGTCATCTCTCCACCTCGACCCCCCACATAAAACCTTCACTGGACGAAAAGCTTATAATTTTTAGCCCCTCTCCTCAGAGTTATGAGTTAGTGTTAAAATGTATTATAATTGACCTTCCTTTAGTTTCGTTTATCTTGGTGTGTGCTTAAGAAAATACCTAATGTTATATGTAAACAGTTCCCGTAGTTTGATATATACGTTATGTCAAGGCGTTCGGCCTCGTTATACACCATACACAACACTGTATACTCGTACTATACTGTACACTGGTGTATAAAGAAAATGTTGTTGACTCTTTTTAGTTTATAAAATAGAAATAAACAACTTGAGATAAATAAAACTGTGACCCGTTTTGACAGCCATACCTCGCTCACCGGGCCAGACACTATACCTACGGCCAAACTTAACTTAACCTAACCTAACCTAACCTAACTTAACCTAACAATCAAGTGGTGATATTTATAAACTACATTCCCGATGAACTTCAAAATAAATCGTAACTTAATTATTTTGGGTGTAAGAAATAACCAAAAACAATTTACGGACAAAACGTTGATGTATTGAAGTAAAAGTTCGTAATTATGGGGGAAATTGTCCTATATATAAAGGTAAGATTTAGTAATGAGTAAAGATCCTATGCAGGAATATGTAAAACCTGAAATATTAAATAGAAAAAGATTTGACTCAATGTGACTCCTAAGTACGTAGAGAAATAAGTGTAAGAGAATGAGTAGAACAAAATAACAATACGGGGGGGGTGTTAACTTATAAGGGATAAATGACCAACACGATAAAGACACAACTAACATGTAATACACAGAATAGGAGGGAGGTGTACATGGTTTATGACAACTACCTCTGCTGTTGACCTACCTACACACACACACACACACACACACACACACTCCGGCACCATATGAAATTTTCGTTTTTAAATACATAACATAACTGTCCACCTGTATCATCATTACCTGGGCGAAACAATTTGGTGGTCTGGCCAAAGGAATTAAGAATAATGGAACATGCATTACAATCATCGAAGTTAAAATTACTTCGTTAGTAATTACGTTACCTGGTGGTGTTAACGACCAATTGACACGCAAACGTAATTAACAGGATAACAAGGCGGGAACATGTTCTAATCTGGTTTATTTTCAGATTACTGTTGATATGTGTAGTGAAGTGGGAGGATCTTACAGTAAGGTGAAGATTGTTAGTCCTCCTTATTACGCGCACACACACACACACACACACACACACACACACACACACACTTGATGTTACGTAACTATTTTGTTAATTATTTCTCAATAGTTTATACATATTTAACAACATAAGGGGAACTATCGTACAAAGATATATTACTGGTGTTTAATTCAGAAGTTTCCAAGAGTTATGTCAGATCATGAGAGAGAGAGAGAGAGAGAGAGAGAGAGAGAGAGAAAGAGAGAGAGAGAGAGACGTGTATCTAACTCCGTTTTACCTCAGAGAGAGAGTCTGTCTGTGTCACGTGATGGTAAACATGTTATATAAGGTTAGGAAAGCTGAAATACTTATTAAAGTGATATGTGATAAATAACATTGATTAATCAGCTATGTTATTCAGAAACACATAAATAATGTGTAGCGATAAACATATACAAAAACTATATATTTTCTTTTATTGGTGATATGTCGTTATATAGACAATGTGATCGTTTAATATGTCGTAATATAACACTGTAATCGTTTAATATGTCGTAATATAACACTGTAATCGTTTAATATGTCGTAATATAACCACAGTGTAATAGTTTAAAATTTATGAAAACTTAATACCTTAATTCAGCCAAATGCCATAAGAGAGACGAGACCTGTCAGACAATAAGCCTGATTGAATAATTTCCTCAGTATCATACAAGTGAACCAAACTTGGGTACTATACAACTACAGTATCACTCAATGACTTATTTTACACTATATCTACTACCACTTAACATTTCTATATCAGTTCAACAACCATCACTCAACCTTGTTCCATTTTATTAAAAAGTTCGTTAATCAATAAGAGGAATTATTATCACAACACAAGCATTCATTAATCAGTCTCCGTTGTGAATCATTTTGCTGGGGTGTGTGGGAGGATTACGCTGGATAATAACTTTAGTGTTTTGTATATCCAGAAGAATCTTAACTCCAGCTTACTCCAACTAATAACTAACCTAATCTAACACAACCTAACCTAATCTAATCTAACCTAACCTGAAAAATCTCCACGACAACTTACTCCAACTAATAACTAACCAAACATAAGCTAACATAATTACAGACAGACAGACAGACAGACACACACACACACACACACACACATAAACCATAAATATGTTATATGGAACATAAATAGAACTTCCAAAATCACTCTCATATACTTCCTAACCGCGGCCTGACGAAATAGTACACCTGTAACGTTCTGTCAGGGCTCAGGTCGAGGCTCCTCCTTACTGATCATCTATACGTGTGTGTGAGTGTGAGATGTTTCCTAGTATGTAATAAAAAAGGCGGGGATCCGCTTTTGAATTTTGCCACATACAGCGGCTAGTTTATTGTGCACCCATATTCATCCTGTGAACGGTAGCGTAGGCAGATTATAGTTAAACAGTACAAGTCAGAATATTATGGCACTGAATGTTAAAAACAATGTATTTCCAAAAAATTATTTGTTTAGTTCTGTAGAGTACATCGCCCTCTCCCTCAACCTGCCATTATTCAATAAATTATTTGTTCCCTCGTTCTAACAAGAGATACACGATAACATATCCTATTTGAAGATAAAAATACACTGTCCAGGAAGAGTCATAACAAACTTGGGGGTTATCTGAGAGAGAGAGAGAGAGAGAGAAACAATACCTTCTACAGGACAGTTATATAGTATGACCACCATGACCCACGGAGATCTGTACCTCTTGGCTCCTGACCTCTGTTGACCTTGTGTATACTCACCCAGTTGACCTTTCCTGCCCTATCTCGCCCATTCCTCCTACAGTCAAGGGCTGGGGGCCGAGGGGGGGGGGGACGGAGGGGAATGGTTCTGTAAGCATAGTTGAGGTTAGGTTAGGTTAGGTTCAAATGAGTGATAGATCAGGTCCCATGGTTAGTTTATCTCTCTCTCTCTCTCTCTCTCTCTCTAACACATATATATCCCTATTCTGTAAAATCGTGTGGTTATTTATATTTACTCACTGTTGATATTCCGGGAGAGAGAAAGAGAGAGAGAGAGAGATGTAGATTGAGAGAATGATATTATTGAGAGAGTAGACGAGGGAAATAGACTGGAGAGAGAGAGAGAGAGAGAGAGAGATGTAGATTGAGAGAAAGATATTATTGAGAGAGTAGACGAGGGAAATAGACTGGAGAGAGAGGGAGAGAGAGAGAGAGAGAGAGAGAGAGATGTGAATTAGTGTTTACTTCCACTCATAAGTATAGTATTAGTCAACTTATATTATACAGGGTCTCCAGTCCACATTAAAATGAAAACAACTTTGTAAAACCTTATAAACTTTTGATTGAATGATAACAGATTAATATTCACACACACACATTATAGTCAGTCTCTTCGAGTTTCATTTGGTGTATGGGTATATATCGTTTGGGTATAAGGTATAAGGCATCATTCGGGAGAGGTCAGGTCAGGTCAAAGTAAAGGTAAGGTCAGGGTAGGTGATCTCAGTGGCCAGGAAACGTGAATTTTTAAGTTGGGATGAATATTTTTTTTTGGGGGGGGAGGAGGGAGGGGGGAAGCGAGTATGATTTTATATGATGGTGATGAAGGAAGGAATAGAGGGAGAGATGGAGAGGAATTATGAAGGAGGGAAGGTTGAAGGAAAGATGAGAATAGGAAAAGGAAGGGAGGAAGGAGACAGGGAAAATTGAAAAACTGATAAAGATGATGGAAGGGTGAAAATAAAGAGGATGGCGAGGAAAGAAAGAAGGATAGAGGGAAGGAAAGAAAGAAGGATAGAGGGAAGGAAAGAAAGAAGGATAGAGGGAAGGAAAGAAATCACGAAAATTTTAAATGAAGAAATGAAGACGAAAATCAACAAAAAAATTAAATACAAGAAGAAATAATCAAGAGAGAAGAAAGAAGAGAAATTGCTGGATTGACAAACACGACAGCCACACGGACACGACGACAAGAGATTATGTTAATTTGAGAAAAACTTGGTGGTTGTGATGTGTCTGTCTGTCTGTCTGTCTGTCTGTCTGTCGCTTCCTGTTGGTGTAGGATGATAATAAGCTGCTTAGATCTCTCTCTCTCTCTCTCTCTCTCTCTCTCTCTCTCTCTCTCTCTCTCTCTCTCATATCTACTTCAGGAGACGTGTGTGTGTGTGTGTGTGTACGTTGGCAACACACTGTGTAATTGTCAGCTTGCTCGCCTCGCAAGCGAATGAACCAGGGTTCCATTTCCGGGCAGGGTTTGACCATGAGCAAGTTCCTTTGCGTCATTTACCTCTATCTACCCAACAGTAATTGGGGACCTGGATGTTAATCGATTCGCGCGTCGTGTTACGGGGTAATGGTTAGCCAGTGCAGTTGGCCACGGACGATTCCTTGACACTGGGTCACTCAGGTCATTAACTCAGGGTGTGGTTGTTGTGTTGGCGACAGCTTCAACACCTTAAACAAATTCACGTCTAGGTGGCCCTTGGGCCTGGCCATTCTCATTACAGGAGGGGCAACCATTACAATAATAATAAAAAAAAAAAACGATCATCAACTTCAGGTACACCAATCACCCTTGTAAAAAAAATCCTGATTGAATAATTTCCTCAGTAACATACAAGTGAACCAAACTTGGGTACTACACAACTACAGTATCACTCAATGACTTATTTTACACTATATCTACTACCACTTAACATTTCTATATCAGTTCAACAACCATCACTCAACATTGTTCCATTTTATTTAAAGTTCGTTAATCAATAAGAGGAATTATTATCACAACATAAGCATTCATTAATCAGTCTCCATTGTGAATCATTTTGCTGGGGTGTGTGGGAGGATTATGCTGGATAATAACTTTAGTGTTTTGTATATCCAGAAGAATCTTAACTCCAGCTTACTCCAACTAATAACTAACCTAATCTAACACAACCTAACCTAATCTAATCTAACCTAACCTGAAAAATCTCCACGACAACTTACTCCAACTAATAACTAACCAAACATAAGCTAACATAATTACACACACACACACACACACACACACACACATAAACCATAAATATGTTATATGGAACATAAATATAACTTCCAAAATCACTCTCATATACTTCCTAACCGCGGCCTGACGAAATAGTACACCTGTAACGTTCTGTCAGGGCTCAGGTCGAGGCTAACTCCTTACTGATCATCTATACGTGTGTGTGTGTGTGAGATGTTTCCTAGTATGTAATAAAAAAGGCGGGGATCCGCTTTTTAATTTTGCCACATACAGCGGCTAGTTTATTGTGCACCCATATTCATCCCGTGAACGGTAGCGTAGGCAGATTATAGTTAAACAGCAGAAGTCAGAATATTATGGCACTGAATGTTAAAAACAATGTATTTCAAAAAAATTATTTGTTTAGTTCTGTAGAGTACATCGCCCTCTCCCTCAACCTGCCATTATTCAATAAATTATTTGTTCCCTCGTTCTAACAAGAGATACACGATAACATATCCTATTTGAAGATAAAAATACACTGTCCAGGAAGAGTCATAACAAACTTGGGGGTTATCTGAGAGAGAGAGAGAGAGAGAGAGAGAGAAACAATACCTTCTACAGTACAGTTATATACTATGACCACCATGACCCACGGAGATCTGTACTTCTTGGCTCCTGACCTCTGTTGACCTTGTGTATACTCACCCAGTTGACCTTTCCTGCCCTATCTCGCCCATTCCTCCTACAGTCAAGGGCTGGGGGGCCGAGGGGGGGGGACTTAGGGGAATGGTTCTGTAAGCATAGTTGAGGTTAGGTTAGGTTAGGTTCAAATGAGTGATAGATCAGGTCCCATGGTTAGTTTATCTCTCTCTCTCTCTCTCTAACACATATATATCCCTATTCTGTAAAATCGTGTGGTTATTTATATTTACTCACTGTTGATATTCTGGGAGAGAGAAAGAGAGAGAGAGAGAGATGTAGATTGAGAGAAAGATATTATTGAGAGAGTAGACGAGGGAAATAGACTGGAGAGAGAGAGAGAGAGAGAGAGAGATGTGAATTAGTGTTTACTCCCACTCATAAGTATAGTATTAGTCAACTTATATTATACAGGGTCTCCAGTCCACATTAAAATGAAAACAACTTTGTAAAACCTTATAAACTTTTGATTGAATGATAACAGATTAATATCCACACACACACATTATAGTCAGTCTCTTCGAGTTTCATTTGGTGTATGGGTATATATCGTTTGGGTATAAG
>NW_024749671.1:0-22064 GCF_018991925.1 Homarus americanus
ATATACTGATGTACTGTACGTGTTATTACCTACACAGTCTTAAACTCCCTGACTCACGTACTATGAGAACGTATAAGACAGGTGTAACAGTTGTCAATAATCAATAAAAAGAGTGCCAATCCCATCTTTATCGCCGTTGGAAGGACCAGAGTGTCAAAAAGATTGTGTGTGAATATATTTGGCACATATTATCATGTAAACAGTCCTACTCAGTCCTACTCCATCTTCTCTTATCTTTTATGCTGTCTCGTCTGTATCCTAAGTGTCAGAGACTATAAGTGATCGTGTTTATAAGCAGAAGATTATAAACAGTCCTATTGGCTCTATACTTAACCCCAGCTGCTGGAGGGTAATGCAATATTAACTTTAATATGGTATGGCACTGAATGTCCTGAGAAAATAATCCCAGCAGCTTTAATATTACTAAATAAATTATGGCTCTTGACTTCGGTGAGAAATGAATATCGGTTCACTAAATATCATTGTGAGGAATAATAAGTGTCAGAGAATGTCGAGTTGACCACGAGTGTTAAATATTCGTATGGAGAGGAGAACATCTAAACGGTAATAACAAGATATGAACCAAGATATCCTGGTTATATTAAATGGTGCAATAAAAGCAACACTTCCTTCCATTACCTATCAACATTATTTGTCCTTTCTGAACAGACACAAACTCACAATACATTTCACAATATATCATAATAATGCTCAACACATGAACAACCAAGAACTCACAACACATTTCTAAATACCATCAAATTAATTTGTCTTAAGAGGAACGGCCGAACATATCACAAAATGAAAGTATAGCGGAGATAAATCCTCTTTAACAATAATGATAGTTTTATGAACACCAACTGGTCTCTGACACATGCACTAGTTTACTGCGTGCACCTGCAAATATCACCTATTGATATATGTTGAGTATAAAGCAAGAAAAACCCTTTATAATTACTATAAAATTACAGGTGGGTGAGTGATAACATCACTATTATAGAATTACAAGACTTACAATTATCATCAGAGTTTGGAGCAACAGGTGGATCTGACGTGAGGTTCCTGTAATTACCGCAACCAACTTGTAAGAAGAGTCAGAGTAAAACTTCCCTGTTAGTTGCTCATATATGAAAAATTACTACAATATTACTGATAGCTTAGTAATGGTACGGCTGAGACTCATGATCACCGTCAGTATTTGGAACCAACATATAAGCGAATCAAGAAAAACCTATCATTTATAACTAGATAAATTGGTCATAAAGGATAAGACTACGCCTTCAAACCCCCCGGCCTTGTATCATAACCCAGACATCTCTAATACTTCAAGGCCAAAAAACAACGGGAGATAAAACTAAACACAGGAGTTGGAATGTACTAATGCATCTATCCCAAGTATCTATTATGAGAGGTTCCCAAAGCCAAACGTATTGAGAGAAGGTCGTCCTCTTGTCCATATTAGATAATCGTAACACTGAGGTGGCTGAAACATGGTCACTTTCCCTAAGCATTGTCTCCATCTCTCTTCAGCCTTAATGTTCACAAAGTCTAAGAGCCTTCAATCACACCCTGATACCTTACGGCTTTACTTAACGTTGAATCCCCGGTTATGATGGCAGTAAATAACATGTAATCAACGACATAAAACAATTAATAGTCACCTAAAAGTAACAAAGCACAAAAAAAAACCTCCTTGATTACCGTGGTGTTACCTGATTGGATGTGTGGATCACTTAACTCACACCTTTCTTGCTTCCTCAAACGAGTCCAAAAGGAGAAAGTGTTTATATTTATGTTACCAGAGACTAACGGACCGACATTAACTCTCTAGTCCACACATCACCTTTCAGCAGTCAGACGCCCGAGCCAGCCAAAAGACTAAGACTATCTCCGGTAAGAATTCATCTCTTCCTATTTATGTCGACTCTACATCTATACCTAAATATTATCATAAAATATATCTCCCCGAAGAAGGTGTTAGATATTACACACTTGATTTATCTGGGACAACTTTAACTGCAGCACACACACACACACACACACATCAAAGGCTCACAGTTAGCAAGACCAGTATTACCACTTTCACTGATCTTATATGTGGAGGGAATTAATACCTCAAAACAGTGACTCCACCTCCACTACCCACCTACCCAGACAGTTAATCCACATACCCATCCATCTACCTACTTTTCCACCCAATCTAACCCATCCACACCTTCCCTTCCTCTTATCCAACCAAACTTGTCCTCCTTCCCTCCATCCATCCGCCCGTCTCCCCCCCCTTTTCCTCCTCCTCATCCTAGCCCACCTATCCTCCCTCACTTCCTCGATTAGTACAAAACTCTTTACCCATCCCTATATCCAACCTCTATCCAACTCTCAAAACCAGTTCTATAAATCCATAACCCTGAATCCAACCCCTTATCCAACCTCAAATAACCCTTATGGAAGTCCAATACCTCTCTAACTACCCAATCACATAACTACCCTCAACACAACCTGATCTCAAGACAGCCTCAATGCCCCTCCCTTCAGTGGACGGAATACACAAGGTACATTCATATATGTTTGTCCACCCCTCGTTAACCTTACTGAGTTGGTTCTTTATTAAACGAGTTATGACTTTTTTGTGCATTTTTCATACATGAAGCTATGAGAGAGAGAGAGAGAGAGAGAGAGAGAGAGAGAGAGAGAGAGAGAGAGAGAGAGCAGTGGTAACTTATCTCCACTAACTCGAACTTTTTCCGCGTAAAGCAACTACGTCACTGCTGGGTAAGTTAAAATGCACAGCTTACCTGAGGAGTTGGTAAGCAGCAACCACGAGGAATACTAATGTTCACCACCACCGCCATGCTTGAGGTTATCATATATCAGCAATTATCTCAGGCCGTCATGCAAGACAGGAACAGAAGCATGCACAGGAAGATATACAGTAAGTGCTACCTACTCGCCAGCACAGGCCTCTAGTAATGTACACTCCCACATGACTTGTCTTATTCATCGATAATTATTTAAAAATTAATAATACACGTCCATGAATATTAATATCCCCCAATGTTTTCTTTACCTTTCGTGTGATACCTTATTATATCAGAATATATTAGATCATTAAACTCAGAATCCTGTGTGAGCCACTGTGGCGGCACCCTGTGTAAATATCACCTCTGTTCATTATCAAAACGTGGTCTGCTTAACACATCAGCGACCTCATCACCAAATAACTGTTTATATCGACCAATCGAGACACCTGTTACCGCATCCCAAGGTTGATGTGAGGAAAATATGTTAATTGATATTCAGTTCAGATGACACCTGGGTAACATGTGACCTTGGGATGGTGACAGAGGTCCTCACCTGGAATACACTTAACTGTATTGGCAATTTAGTCGTTTCCTCTCGGTCATATCTCTGTCGTTCTTTTTTTTTTATTTTGTGTGTGGGACTTAACGATCATGTCTTTAACTTATCCATTTTTATGAGCTTCACTTGAGGAAAGTACTGCCAAAAGTTTTAGTACAGTCACCCAACTTGTGTAAGCATAAACTTAGGGTGTCCGGAAAGTCCTAGCGCAGTTTAAAATATAACTTATGTTCTATAGGAGATAAAAACAGCCTGTAAAATGAATTAGAGAGGTAATTTATTCAATTTTTTTATGACCAAAGAAATTTATTTTTTTTTATGTTTTTCCAAATAATCTGTCCCATAATGGTTTCAATAGAAGAGAAGGTGAATTGTGTCCTCTGGTTACCTGAGTTAAAGTTTGTAACAGCGGTTAGAAAAAATTTACGACTCATTACAAGAAGGAAGCACTGCACAGAAATTCAATTACAAGATGGATGAAGAAGTTTAAAGAGACTGGTTCCTTTAATGACAGCCACGAACTGAAAGACCAGGAGTAAACGAGGAGACTGTGGTGTCTGTAGACCAAGCTTTCTAAATAGTCCACGAAAATCACTAAGACGGGCTTCTCTGGAACTAGGTGGTCCTGTTACAGACTTTCCATTAAGTTATAGCAATAAAAACCAACTTATCCCCATTTAGCGTAACGCAGACACACACACACACACACACCCAACAACGTCAGCTAGAGAAGGTACAGAAAAGGGCCTGCAGAATCATGCTCGGTGCAGAATACTCCGGCTACACCAACGCTCTCTCCACCCTGGAAATGCCATCCCTCAGTGACCTCCACCACCAAGCACTGGAAAGGTTTGGCAGTGGACTACTGCACCACCCTCGTCATCGCCACCTCCTGCCACCTGCAGCCCCTCACCCAACTCGCGCAGTCCGCCACTACAACAAAATACAGCCCATAAGAGCCCGCACCGATAGATATAAGAACAGCACCATCCCATCTATTGTTAAAATAATAAACAACTCCTGATTTATGTACTGTATTGCCCTGTAAATGTATTCAATGCATATTATATCATTATGTCTAAATCAAATGTAAGTCTGTATATTTTCAGCCACCGGCTGCAACTCTATTAATAAACCGTTTATTATTATTATTATTATTACATACTCTATATTATTATTATTATTATTATTATTATTATTATTATTTAGTCTTCTCTCCAGTTTCACGCAACAGCTGACACTCAAGGATATATATATATATATATATATATATATATATATATATATATATATATATATATATATATATATATATATATATATATATATATATATATATATATACATAATGCCTACGTGTTTCAGGAAATACATCTCATTCCTGCAGGTGTTGGCTGTAATTCGTATCCTGTAGGTGTTGACCATGTATTATGTAGCATGCACCATCAGAGAGGATTTCCAGACCCCCTTAGTAACACGCTACTGTAGTCCAACCATCGGCAGCCACACCCAACAGTGGACTTATCTAACTACTGAGTGTGTAAAGGCTTGTGTACAGTAGTTAAAAGGAACCCAAACATTCTACACTAACCTCCTCCCCTTACATCCCCGAGACAGGACGAATGCACTGTAACTTAGGACGAAGAACATTGAACCATACACGTTGCACCACTGACCAGAATACACAGTTACTCTCAGGAATATTAATGTGATTCCACGATATCATTTCCATAACGATTTCTGCAAGTGTATATCGTCTATCATAATTATTATATCAATCTGGGAGCAACACTACTCCCGTCTTATAGCATTAATTCTCAATCTACATTCCTCGTCTCTTTCCACTAACCAGTTGACCAGTTTTTATAATGCCTCTTCACTATCTGCAATAAGAAAAAGATCATCTGCATACCGAATATATATTATTACTTTACTACAAACATTTATTCTTTCATCCTTATACTTACAACTTTTATTATTGAAGTTAGTTATAAATATTCAGTTGAACACAGAACACAGCCTTATTCAACCCTAAATATACTGGTATGTTCATTATTTACTACCACTAATAGCTCTCTGGTGCTAGTCAAGATATTTTAGTTCTAGTATCTCCGTCATTAATATCCTGTACACTATGTAACATGATAACTAATGGAGTCACTGTATACGAGAATCATTCAAATTTCCGTAAAATCTGAATAGTTTAATGCAATAACCAAGGCGACCAAATACACCTAAATTAATCGATGGGAAAATAAGGACCTCATCCTCCGAATACGAGGGTTAACATCCACACTTCAGGATGAAGGCCGTCCTGTGACATTCCTATGGATACCTAGTCATGTCGGTATCTTGGGGAATGAGGCAGCAGATGACCTTGCCAAGACTGGCTGCAACAAGGCCACACCTGACTACGTTGTTCCTCGAACACTCTTACAGATTAGGACCCAAATCCGCCGCAAACAGAGAGAAGCTCGGGAAGCAGCCATCCCCCTGGACTCCCCGCCCACATGGTACGATGTCCTCCGTAAACTTCCTGACTTCTCGTACGTCTACGGGAAAGGGTCGCGGAAGGGGGACGTGATTGCTGCCCGTATCATCATTGGGTATGACTTTGCTTGGGAGATTGGTATCCCCACATCCCCTGAGCAACGCTCTTGTGCGTTATGCAGAAGACCCGACAGCCGCACCCTTATTCACTACCTCCTAAGATGTCCCCACACACAACGCTTCCGTGACGCCTGCTGGACCACCACTCCACGACCCCCTGACGGAGACACGATGATCCTCCCAATACTGGCCAGATATTTTGTAAATAATATTAATTATGTGTTAAAGGAACATCCTTCCTTCCTTAGGCTTTAGTAAGCCCCTTTATAATATTTATACTGTATATACTTTTCACACTTGCCAGATGATTCTGGTGTCATTGTACAGGGGTACCTAGTGACAGCACTAGGATCCCGCTTCCTCTATCAAGGAATAAACAATTGAAATTGAAAAAATTGAATTAATCGATCTTTCATCAGAATCTGGATAGTTGATAAATATGAATGAGAGGCGACCATCTGACACTGTTTTAGAGGCGACCATCTGACACTGTCTTAGAGGCGACCATCCGACACTGTCTTAGAGGCGACCATCTGACACTGTCTTAGAGGCGACCATCTGACACTGTCTTCGAGGCGACCATCTAACACTGTCTTAGAGGCGACCATCTGACACTGTCTTAGAGGCGACCATCTGACACTGTCTTAGAGGCGACCATCTGACACTGTCTTAGAGGCTGTCTTAGAGGCGACCATCTGACACTGTCTTAGAGGCGACCATCTGACACTGTCTTAGAGGCGACCATCTGTCTTAGAGGCGACCATCTGACACTGTCTTAGAGGCGACCATCTGACACTGTCTTAGAGGCGACCATCTGACACTGTCTTAGAGGCGACCATCTGACACTGTCTTAGAGGCGACCATGGGACACCGTCTCACAACTAGTAACTGCCTCCCCCCTCACGGGTCGCCTTCTACGTGCAACCTCTGCATTTTAAATGTAGATTATTTACATATTATCTACAGTTTACAACTTTATATCCGATAACAACGATAGGTAAGCTTCCTGGCTATGTACGGTGCAGTGTTTACTGTGTGTGTGTCTGTCACAGCTGCCATGTACAGCTCTCTTTAAATCTAAAGACATCCATAGTTCATTTAGTTATATATAGGGACTCGTAACGATGGTTGGGTATGTTGAATATGATCACGTTTATATAACGTGTATATATATATATATATATATATATATATATATATATATATATATATATATATATATATATATATATATATATATATATATATATATATATATATAACAACAGGACACGATATAGCTACCCTGAATACATAAAATGACACAGCGGGAACATGAATATATAAACTATATGTCATGGCCGTCAGCCCTCAGTCACCCTGATGAAACGCACAATTCTATTTTGATAATAAAACAAGTTTCCCCTCATGAACGACAATGTTAAAGCACTTGACACGTGTTTCATATATAATACTCTTTTTTTTATAATTCAACACATCAACGCTACTTTAAAAAAAATAAACGAAAACCAAACACAAATGCCTCTCAATCACCATTTATAATATTATTTATGTTTATTCGAGAGGCATCGCAATTCTATAGTACCGGTACCCGACTCATGTGACAAGTGGACCAGAAACTGAAATCGACACAGTAGTCAACACACTGTTCCTCTTCATAGATATCTAATATTAGAACCACCGAGGTGAAGACTGCCACCACAAAGCACCAACAGAGTTTCTACCACATGATTCAAGATAATTCGGTAAGGTCACGTCGTATCATTTGGACTGTAGAGGGAACGTCAACTGGGCCTCCATGATGGTCACCCAGACGAAGAGTTTTGGTCTCAGTGTCATCATAACTTGAGGTCTATCACACCGTGTGGATAGTGGAGTGTACACCAGGTGGAGACTAACGATGAACTCAAGATGGCTGCCAAACTAAGTGTTATAATCACAGTTTCACCCAAGTTTTCAATAGGGTTCTTAAGCTTCACCCAAGTCAATAGGGATCTTAAGCTTCACTCAAAAAAATATTCAAGAAAAATCCTGTGAGGCCACATACCACCTCTCAGTCCTCGGCGTCTAACATGGGCTGAAGGAACGCTAGACGGATAAACCAAGATGATGTATAAGCTCGGCGCCACAGGTCGACTGGTCGGAGGTAAAAAGTAAATATGTCTCCCTCATCAGTGTTTTCATTTTGGCCAGTATAAAATTTCAAGTGACCATGAGGTGTCTATCGTCTGAGGCACCTTTTGACTTGGGCTTCTCATATTAGGCATCACCCCATCCCCCACCACCCCCTCTCACCCCCACCCACCTCTGACACAAAGCTCTGAGATGGCTAGGTGACGGGGGTCCGCTAGTCAGATAAATGACACGGTAGGTCCTAAGGCCACTGGGCTAATAATAGTGAGCTTCACCCTTAATATCTTAACATATAGTGTTAAACTTTACATAATTACTATCAGACTTCTGTGGTACATTAATTATTTTGGGATCTATCTAAAAATTACTATTATTAAAAATGTATTTTGTACCATACATAAAAAAAATACATATAATTCAAGATATTATAACCCGGTTCTTACCTACAAATCCGAATCTAATGTTATTATTATTATTATTATTATTATTATTATTATTATTATTATTATTATTATTATTATTATTATTATTATTTTACTTTTTATATATTTTCATTGTAACGAGTCATTACTGTGATCATTAACCATGTACACACCAGTTGAAGCTCACTCTTACCTGTTCTTAAACTTATAAAAATAACACAAATACAAAACATATTAATTCTAACCTAAAAAAATAACAAAAATAATCACCTAACCCGTAATCCAAAATTTAAAAAAAAATCACATGTTGAACCAAAAGATAAAAAAAGAAATAAAATATCATATGTCTATTAACAAAAGCTTATAAACTACGCGACATGCGCCAAAATTATAAGAAAAAAAATACGTGTTTAACCAAAATAAACAAAAATACTAATATCCAAAACCAAAATTAAAAATACCCGACAAAAAAAATCACAATATTATCCAAAGGTTAAAACAAAAACATTAAACCTTAAACTTAAAAAAAACTAAATCCACATCATATATTAACCCAAAGCACATGTCTTAAATCTTAAGCAACGAGTGAGTCATCCAGCGTGAAAATTAACACAAGGATGGATTACCATTTGTGACTTTCTACTCTCCTGTCATTATCATTTTAAAAGCCAACTTAGCATAAATATATGGGGGACCTGGTCGAATATTTTATCCAGCTCGACGATGATTCACACACACACACATGAATATACTACATTTTTCCCCCCTTCTTGACATTTGCATTTAGCATAAGAGACCCAACGCCTCTCATAATATGCCCTGCCAATGTATTATTCAACCTTGGGACCGACTGGTTAAGGTATAGGCCGCAGTTTTAGTATATCTATATAATATATTTATGCGTTTTGATCTGAGTCACCATCACGCTCCAGGCACAGTACGGTGAGGTAAGGCGGGGAGAAGGATGTTAGGCAAGCAGGAGTTAAGAGTCAGGGAGGAGGCGTGTTAAGTAAGAGTCAGGGAGGAGGTGTGTCACGTTAGAGTCAGGGAGGAGGTGAGTCACGTTAGAGTCAGGGAGGAGGCGTGTCAAGTAAGAGTCAAGGAGGCGTGTTACGTTAGAGTCAGGGAGGAGGCGTGTCAAGTAAGATTCAGGGAAGAGGTGTGTCAAATAAGAGTCAGGAAGGAGGCGTGTCAAGTAAGAGTTTAGCAAGGCAAGAGGAGGTACGGCAGACAGTTAAGAGCTGTGACTGGCAGAAGGAGAACCAGTTAAGAGCTGCCCTAGGTTCTAACAAGACAACAAGGACATGAGCCTAAGAGAACGTTACCATAAACCCAAGAGAAAGGCTTCCTAGGCATGTGGTAAGCCAGGTGAGGAGTACAAGACCCATTAGTAGAAGCCAAGGGGAAGGTAGGAGACCCATTAGGTAAACGCAGGTGAGAGGAGACCCATTAGTTAAACGAAGGTGAGAGGGGACCCATTAGTTAAACGAAGGTGACAGGAGACCCATTAGGTAAACGAAGGTGAGAGAAGACCCATTAAATAAAGCCTGGCGTGATAAAGGAGACCCATTAGATATAGCCTCGCGTGATGAAAGAGACCCATTAACAAAGAGAAGCAAGAGACCCATTAGTTAAACGCAGGTGAGAGAAGACCCATTAGGCGTGAGGTAAACAAAAGGCAGGTAGATAAGAGGCGCAGGTAACCAAGGATGGCCAGAGTGCGTGAGGGGCGGATGACAGAACAACCAGAGTCAAGTTGGTCCTCCCTCTCTCTCTCCCGGTGTGTCCTGGGCGGCGCCGACTATGTGATGTGCAAATCCATCCGTCTCACCTTTTGATTATTACACGGTGGAGATGTGGTATTATTTTAGTGTTTTTTTTTCCTTTGTGTTTTATCCAATATCCGTCTTTCTTGATTTGCTTGATGGATGTTTTATTATTATTATTATTATTATTATTATTATTATTATTATTATTATTATTATTATTATTATTATTGTTATTATTATTATTATTATTATTATTATTATTATTATTATTATTATTATTATTATTATTGCCGATTGTCTCTCTCTCTCTCTCTCTCTCTCAGCCTTCACCGGAGAGGATTTAAGAGGAAGCGTGAGAGGAGGGAGACAGGGTGAGGGGCTGAGGTACCACTTGACTCATGCCACCCACACACGGTAATGATAGCTGCATGAACCGAGTCCCTGAAGGCCCCAGTACTAACACACCCCAGTAATATTGGGCCCCAGTAATATTAGGCCCCAGTACTAATACACCCCAGTAATATTAGGCCCCAGTACTAATACACCCCAGTAATATTAGGCCCCAGTACTAATACACCCCAGTAATATTAGACCCCAGTAATATTAGGCCCCAGTACTAATACACCCCAGTAATATTAGGCCCCAGTACTAATACACCCTAGTAATATTAGACCCCAGTACTAATAGGCCCCAGTACTAATACACCCCAGTAATATTAGGCCCCAGTACTAATACACCCTAGTAATATTAGACCCCAGTACTAATAGGCCCTATTACCTATAAGCCCAAGTACAAAGAAACCCAATGAATAATAGACCCCAGTTTTAATAGGCCCCAGTTTAATAGGCCCGAGTGCTGTGGGGCCCCAATTCTAATAGGCTCGAATGCTATTGAGTCACAGTTCTAATAGCCCTAAGTTCTAATATGACCCCAGCCAAGTCGTAATAAACGCTAGACCTAATAGGAAAAGGGACACGTTACCTAATGGTGAAGTTACATTAGGGAACAAGCGGGCAGTCATCGAAAACCCAAGCCCAGGGGGGAGATAGAAAACCGCGGGTGTGTGTATGTGTGTCTGAATGACTCATTAACATGTGTTTGGCGCCCCTATGGTAGTCACAATGGCTGACCAGAGACGCTGAAGACGAAGGAAAGTAGGTTCTCTCTCCAGCACCTCGACGGGTATGAGCCACGAGAATAGGACGCGAGCCACAACTCACCCTCGCCCTCCTCATAAATTTCAGCGGCAGCAATACTCCTCTCTGGCAGGGGGGTGGGGGGAGATTATCGAGGCTAACAGCCGACACCCAGTATTAGTAATGTGCAGGGGAGGAGAGGGAAGGCAGGGAAGGAGGGAGGCAGGGGTGTTGGTCACTGTGTGGTGTGTCCGGAGAGCAAGGCTGAAATGCACTCACACAATGCTCTTCCTGGTTCTTGTTTGTTTTTCCTTCTTCCTCTTTCTCCTTCTGTCTCTCTTCATCTTGTTCATCTTCTTTTTAGTTCATCATCTTATATACTGTGAAATATACAACTCATTTTCTGGACTAAATTTTGTTCCTCCAACTATCACAAATAATGACGTTTAATCTTATCTAGATATATCAGTCAGACATATACTCATCCATCTCTCACACTCCTGGAATCCAAGTTTTGAGGCTTAATATTTATAAATCTTTTCCTCTGACAATATACTTCACGAATTTATATGCACATCCCACTCAGTTATTTCAAAGAGAATTTATACAGACAAATTACCTACACATGTATTGTATGATTGACTAAGGGGACATTACTTGATACTTATAGATAAAAGTCACAGTCATATCTATTACCCCAACAAACAGATTTAAGCTTCAACCAAAATCTCTAAGAAAATCCCCAAACAGAGATCTCACTCCAGCTTCATAATTTAAGCTGGATACTGTACTTATTACCAAGCTTAATATAACGAACGAACACTTTTACTACACACCCCCTTCCCCTCCCCTCTCGAGTATAACCTCAACCCCCTCCCCACCTCCCTCCCCCCTCTCGAGTATAACCTCAACCCCCTCCCCCCCTCCCTCCCCCCTCTCGAGTAAAGCCTCAACCCCTCCCCCTCCCTCCCCTCTCGAGTATAACCTCAGCCTCCCCTCCCTCCCCCTCTCTAGAGTATAACCTCAACCTCCCCCCTCCCTCTCCCCTCTCGAGTATAACCTCAACCCTCCCCTCGACTTCACGCTCCATGCAGGAAGGACGATCATAAATTCCGTAATGTTATTCAATGTTAAATAAAAGTGAAAAAGGTGGAAAAAATTATTAACGCAGATAATAAAATAGAGGCGAGAGGAGTCAGGTATAACGGAAGGTTAACACGAGGAACTGTCAGGAGAGTAAAATGATGAGGCGAGAGAACTGTTGTGTTGACTTCAAGATAAATTACCATGTTGGAACACAACTCCGCTACACTGAAGATGGCGAGCATGAAGAGAGCATTGAGAGTGAGTGTTGGAAATTAGCTCCAAGTTAATCTATTGTTGATGGTAAAATTGAGAAATGTTTTACTATAAATTGGGTTTATATTAATTTACTATTGATGGTGAAATTGGGTACCATTAAAGTAAATATAAAAAAAAAATATATCGAAAAAATAAACTAAAGAATTACGTCAATTTCTAAACTACGGTAATACAATACGGAACCAACACACAAAAAATATATAAAATAATAAAAACCAAGTCAGTAATGAAACTATGATGTTGAAATGGGAACCCGTTAACACTGAAGATAAAGAAAAAGAAACTCAACAGAAGAACAAGACCATAAATTATATAAGCATTGAAACAGGATGGTGCAATTTCGAGTTAGCACTGACATGGGGACGACTCTCGCGTTCACACTGACTCCGCTGTTCGTGAGGTAAACGCACTCAAGGGGTGAATAACTGCCTTTACTGACACCAAACGAATTACACCTGACACGAGTTATATAACATAAACAACAATGCAGTAATAACCTTTAAAAAATCTATATACGAAGAAAAAGCAATCGAGAAGAACCTGCAGTTACTCATATCCAGATAAAACTTGAAGTCTATGTAAAATAAGATTAAAATTTAAATACGTGAATAATAATTACCGTCTGAAATACACACACACACACACACACCTGTTTTAATTTTCCAGCAAATTACAAAACCGATAAGTGACCTATAAGCGACAAACACTACCATTAGTTCATTTCACTGAGTACAGCAAGTCACTTCTTTTCACACCGTCAATACACATCGCTCTGTGTGTTGTGAGTGTTAGGTATTCTGGGTAATAAGTTCTATATACAGGAGAGAACACAAACACCTGTATAGTTTTGTAGGTTCGGTTTACTGGATAAGAGTATGTACACAGAGGTGGGTAGCACTGCTCCCTAGCTAGGGTCCTGGTCAACTACCATAGACGACGTATGGCAAGTGATACATTAGCAGCTTCCATACGTCGCCAGGCACATTAATTAAGCGTGTGGGATATGGTAATAACATTGCCACACGCTGCTAGCTAGGCTGAATAAATATAAATGGAGCACATACATAATATACATACATAATACATAATCCAGCATACATAATATACATACACCTCCCTCCCCCCTATACGCTCATAGCAAAGTCTTGAGCGGACCTTTTCTTCTGGATCCGTTCTGAGCGTCGAGGGACTTCATCACTGGGAAGGGTATGGGACTCAACACTGGTGGCGGGGCCAGCAGAAGGCATTGTTACGGGGCGGAGAAAACGGCGGTTCCTCCACCACACACGACCACTGGGTAACCGCACCTGGTAGTCCCGTGACCTGCCGAGACCCATGACTACGCCTACTTTGTCCCAACGTAGGGAGGTCGGGTCCTGAACACGGACTTGGGTGCCGACACTCAACCTGGGGAGAGAACTGGCGTGGTCGTTGTAGCGGGCGACGACGTCCTGAACACGTTCGGCGGCTCGGCGATCACAATCCTCTGTCTTGGCCTGCCACTCCTTGGAGAAGGATTGAGGGTGAGCAGGGACACAAGAACGAAGGGGGCGTCCATACAAAACCTGGGCAGGGGAGCGTCCGGTGTAGTTAGGTGTGTTGCGGAGTTCAAGAAGACCCCGGTCGAAGGCCTCGCAGTCAATGTTCCCAGAAGGGGCCACCTTAAGGATGAGGTGCTTCAGGGATTTGACAGCAGCCTCAGCGTGGCCGTTGGACTGCGGGTAATGGGGCGATGACAACACATGCCGGACTCCCCATCGGTCGAGGAACACAGCAAAGTCCCGGCTTGTGAACTGAGGCCCTCCGTCGGTTCGCAGGCGTACAGGAACGCCCACGTCACGGAAGTAGTGGCGGAACTTGCTGATGGTGGCGGCAGACGTCGTGTCATTACCGCCCTTGATGACAACCGGCCAACCAGAGAGACGGTCGACGATAACCAGGAAGGACTTTCCTGACACACAGAAAAAGTCGGCCGACACAGACTCAAAGGGGCGGGTGGGGTTGTCGTCACTCATGAAGGGTACCTGCTGCTGGCTGGGTTGTAATACGTGGCGGGGCTTACACACCTGGACAGCATTGGAGATGTCGGGGTCGATGCCAGGCCGGAACACAGTCTGTCGTGCACGTCGTTTGGTGGCCTCAGCTCCACGGTGACTGTCGTGAAGGCGAGCCAGGGCGTGGGGACGTGATGCAGCAGGGACAACTACCGAAGGAGAGGTGTCACTGGCCAGAGGTAGGGGTAGGGCGGCAGCAGGGTAGTTGCTGCTCCCTTCATGCACCCTGTTGGCGTAATTTACCTCGAGAATCGGTGTTGGGAAGTCCTGGGAGATGATGGCCAACTCTTGACAATGTCTGTAGGACAGCAAGGGAGTCGGGACACCATTATGCACGTCAATCCAGGCCTGACACGACCTGTTGCCAAAGGTGACATGTGCATAGAGTGAACCCAGGGCTGGGGCCATCTGTGAACCATCTGCCATGACGCAGAGGTCCTCGGGAGGCGGTCCTAGATCGCTTGGAGAGAGCCCCAAGCATCGCAAATGCTGGGGACCGATGACTGTAGCATCAGCGCCGGTGTCGGGCAACATCTGAAGACGGGATGACACACCGCCGTAGGTCACGATGACGCTGATGTACTGGGGGACTTTGGTCCTGGGATGCGAGGAGTACACCCTCCTAAAATGGGTCGGGCTTTGTCCAGGGTCGTCGTGCCTCTGATTTGGCGACTGTGGGCGGCCCTCACTGGTAGAAGGGCGCCGAAGCTTCCGCCGACGCTGTCCCTTGGGTTCGTGGGTAGGGCAACACTTGTCATAGTGGCCCAGACGACCGCACACATTGCACTGTACGTACTTAGCTGGGCACCGCACTGTGAGCGACCAGTGGCCCATACGGTCACAACTGTTGCAGGTAGACTGAGCAGCTGGACACACCTGTGTTCCGTGCTGCTTACCACAGTTGTTACAAAATGAACCGGGCGTGGACGTGGTGGGCGAAGGCGTAGGAGCAGACTTCTTGTCCTTCTTGTACCGGGAAACAGCGCGTACAGCTGTAGGGGGAGCTCGGATGGCAGAGGTGGCACACCTGGCAGCCTCATAGGAGCGACATATCGTCAACACATCCTGAAGAGAAGAGGAAGAGTCGAGGGAGGTGAGGCGTTGGACAAGTTCCTCGTCCTTAACACCCATCAGGATCACCTGCTTCAACTGGGTCTCCTCGCACTGCTGGTGGTGGCCTAAACATATATCTACCTCTTCCGAGGCTCTCCTAAGACGTACATAAAAAGCGTCAAAAGACTCACCCTCCATCTGTCTGCAGCTAAACAATTCCCTCCTGCGCAGAGCTTCATTCTGCTGTCCTTTGATGTGCCGTTGTAGAACGTCCAGTACCTCCTCTACAGACAGCGAAGAGGTTGGGGGTACCTGCAACGTATGTTCTAAGACACGCTGAACTTCCAAGGACAGGCACATACGCAGCTGGATGAGTTGTTTAGGCTGTGACAAACTCTGGAGATCCACCATTGTAGCATAATCAGCCCACCGCCGCCGCCATTCGCGAAAAGTCTGGAAATTTACATCAGGCTCCAAGATGGGCGGTGTTTGAGCTGCTGCTTTAGGTGGGGCTGGGGGGCGTGAAGGAAGCATGGATGAGGTATCTGAACCATTCAGTACCGAGGCAGTGTTAGAGCCAGGGGCTTGGTTAACAGTGAGGCGAGATATCAAGGCTTCAAACCGTGCACTGTCTTCCATTCTCCGTTGGTGGTCTCGTTCTGCCTCTGCTTGCCTTCTGTGCTCATCCGCCAAACGTCTGTGAGCTTCATCCTCGCGTCTCTCATCTCTCATAAACTTCATTAAGGCAATTATCTCTGGAGATAACGCTGAATGTTGAGGTGAAGGGCTGCGCGATGTTGTGGGAGCTGGGCCGGCCTGGTCATCCATCTCTGGGGGACTATCATCCGCTTGACTCATCCAGGCGCTGGGTCCACGGCTACGTAAGGCATGAGACATAACTACTTTATCTGTGTACTGTGTCTTAAATCAGTGTTGACCGGTCAGCCCGTCGTATCAACAAGATTTCAGACAAAAAATTTAATTAAATACACAGATAAGTAGGTTATATATATAAAATATATATAATGAAGCCGCGCGGTCAGCAAGTGTTAGTACATGTATGTGTGTGTGTCCCAGGCAGGCAGAGCGTCTCGCCCCAGCTGTGAGGGGGGGTGGAGGCGGCGCTGTGAGGGAGGGGGGTGGAGATAGGAGTAGCTCAGTCGCTCTCTGTAAACGGTCAGAGGAGGGTGCGCTGAGCTCTACACCCCACAAATGCCCAGAACATGCCGTATACCTTGGAAATCCGTTCGAACAAGGTCACACATGAATGGCACGAAACACACAATGCACTAAACACTTCACAGAAAATCACTGTCACTAACACTGCTCAAAGTTGCGAAATTCTTCGAGGGATGACGCGGGGTTGACCCAAGGCGGGGATCCATCAGCCGGCTTTCCACAAACTTGCACTAATCACTCGTAATAATCCAGTAAAACTACGCACTGCGCCATGTTAGGTATTCTGGGTAATAAGTTCTATATACAGGAGAGAACACAAACACCTGTATAGTTTTGTAGGTTCGGTTTACTGGATAAGAGTATGTACACAGAGGTGGGTAGCACTGCTCCCTAGCTAGGGTCCTGGTCAACTACCATAGACGACGTATGGCAAGTGATACATTAGCAGCTTCCATACGTCGCCAGGCACATTAATTAAGCGTGTGGGATATGGTAATAACATTGCCACACGCTGCTAGCTAGGCTGAATAAATATAAATGGAGCACATACATAATATACATACATAATACATAATCCAGCATACATAATATACATACAGTGAGGATACAGTAAATAAAATGTGACTGTAAAGACAAAACGTACACGAAAGTATCACCCGAGAGAAAGTTAACCTGATACTCAAAGATACATGACACGTTCAGCAATCAATGGATAACATGAAGACATTAAAATCTGTATTTACCTGATGTGGGTCAAGGTGTGGCGAGGACAAAATCTTGCTGGAGAAAATAATAACAGATTTCATACCAGGCGGCAAAATCCTACATATAATATACTTAATGAAAAAATCCATCCAGCTCACGGCGACAAACGCACTCGGAATATTTTAGTATCTGCAGTCACGATCAAGTAAATACTGAGAGTTTAACACGCATGTAAACCTTTCTCACTTATACACCAAAATATCATAAGGACTATTTAATATTTACGTAAACACAAAGGCAACAAAATACACTAAACTTATCAACAGTTGATTGTGTTTCCTCGACAGGCATAAAACACATTTTGTCAATTATATAAACATGAGAGGCACTATGTCACTCACACACCAGACTTCACAGTCAAATATACACACATACACATTGGTTACGTAAACACAAGACAAACCCTCGGCTGGGATAAAGCACACACCTTCACTAAACATCTCTCACTATATCACAGGTAACTCACGATATCACAGGTAACTCACGACATCACAGGTAACTCATGATATCACAAGTAACTCACGATATCACAGGTAACTCACATAACACGTAACTCACGATATCACAGGTAACTCACACCACAGGTAACTCTCGATATCACAGGTAACTCACGACATCACAGGTAACTCAAGATATCACAGGTGGTGGAGGAGCATCGCAGAGCTGGGAGGTGTTGTCTGAATACCACGTGTTAACTTACCTGTTGGGACGCTGCCTCTGTTGACCGGGACAGTCTATACCGCAACACCTCACGTTTCCTGCTGTAGGTGAGGAGAAGATCACGTAAGATTGATTGCATTAAACTGTATATCAACTTATTCTCGTTTATATATAATAGTATCTGAGAATTGAATACTTATGAAGGTAGGTGTGTGTGTGTGTGTGTGTGTGTGTGATAAGCTTCACATTTCGTTCACATCCTCCCACAAAAAATAGTTTGCTTTTGAGAAGAGATACAAACAGCATGACCACACACACACACACACACACACACACACACACACACACACACTTAAAGGACAAATTAAAAATCTAGTTCCTTCATCTATGTCTATACTATTAACTAATGAACAATGAGGCTCTTGTGTATAAGTTAAATACTAATATATTACCCCACTACACCTGTACACTACACCTGTACACACTACACCTGTACCCACTACATCTATACACACTACACCTGTACACACTACACCTGTAGACACTACACCTGTACACACTACACCTATACACTCTACACCTGTACACACTACACCTGTACACACTACACCTGTAGACACTACACCTGTACACACTACACCTGTAGACACTACACCTGTACCCACTACATCTATACACTCTACACCTGTACACACTATACCTGTACACACTACACCTGTACACCTGTAAACACTACACCTGTACACACCTGAACAAGCACCCCAGTGCCCAGTGCCATACTAATTTACCTTTAAATATAACAAGAAACTTAATTATCTTTGGTTTCTTAATTATTTTATACATAAAACTACAGTTATCTTCAGTTCTTTAATCCGTTCCAGATATACAACTTCGGATATTTAAATCGATCCAAACAAACATATTCCTTTATACCCAATTCTTTATTTTGATTCCAATCATCAGTAACTACTAATTATAGTATAACTCACTGCAGTAAAATCAGGTTAGGTTAGGTTAGGTTAGGTTAGGTTAGGTTAGGTTAGGTTATAATACTAGACGCTATCTTGTTATTCTATTCTCTTCAAATATAATATGTCATGTCTGTTTCTGTGTCTGTCTGTATGTCATGTCTTTGTTTCTGTGTGTGTCTGTATGTCATGTCTGTTTCTGTGTCTGTCTGTATGTCATGTCTTTGTTTCTGTGTCTGTCTGTATGGCATGTCTTTGTTTCTGTGTCTGTCTGTATGTCATGTCTTTGTTTCTGTGTCTGTCTGTATGTCATGTCTTTGTTTCTGTGTCTGTCTGTATGTCATGTCTTTGTTTCTGTGTGTGTCTGTATGTCATGTCTTTGTTTCTGTGTGTGTCTGTATGTCATGTCTTTGTTTCTGTGTGTGTCTGTATGTCATGTCTTTGTTTCTGTGTGTGTCTGTATGTCATGTCTTAGTTTCTGTGTCTGTCTGTATGTCATGTCTTTGTTTCTGTGTGTCTGTATGTCATGTCTTTGTTTCTGTGTGTGTCTGTATGTCATGTCTTTGTTTCTGTGTCTGTCTGTATGTCATGTCTTTTGTTTCTGTGTGTGTCTGCATGTCATGTCTTTTGTTTCTGTGTCTGTCTGTATGTCATGTCTTTTGTTTCTGTGTCTGTCTGTATGTCATGTCTTTGTTTTCTGTGTCTGTCTGTATGTCATGTCTTTTGTTCATGTCTGTCTGAATGTCATGTCTTTGTTTCTGTGTCTGTCTGTATGTCATGTCTTTGTTTTCTGTGTATGTCTATATGTCATGTCTTTGTTTCTGTGTCTGTCTGTATGTCATGTCTTTGTTTCTGTGTGTGTCTGTATGTCATGTCTTTGCTTCTGTGTCTGTCTGTATGACATGTCTTTGTTTTTGTGTCTGTCTGTATGTCATGTCTTTGTTTCTGTGTCTGTCTGTATGTCATGTCTTTGTTTCTGTGTCTGTCTGTATGTCATGTCTTTGTTTCTGTGTCTGTCTGTATGTTATGTCTTTGTTTCTCTGTGTGTCTGTATGTCATGTCTTTGTTTCTGTGTCTGTCTGTATGTCATGTCTTTGTTTCTGTGTCTGTCTGTATGTCATGTCTTTGTTTCTGTGTCTGTCTGTATGTCATGTCTTTGTTTCTGTGTGTGTCTGTATGTCATGTCTTTGTTTCTGTGTCTGTCTGTATGTCATGTCTTTGTTTCTGTGTCTGTCTGTATGTATCTTTGTTTCTCTGTGTGTCTGTATGTCATGTCTTTGTTTCTGTCTATCTGTATGTCATGTCTTTGTTTCTGTGTGTCTGTATGTCATGTCTTTGTTTCTGTGTCTGTCTGCTTATGTCATGTCTTTGTTTCTGTATTGTGTCTGCATGTCATGTCTTTGTTTCTGTCTGTCTGTATGTCATGTCTTTTGTTTCTGTAATGTCTGTATGTCATGTCTTTGTTTCTGTGTGTGTCTGTATGTCATGTCTTTGTTTCTGTGTCTGTCTGTATGTCATGTCTTTGTTTCTGTGTCTGTCTGTATGTCATGTCTTTGTTTCTGTGTCTGGCTCTGTCATGTCTTTTTGTTTCTGTGTATCTTGTATGTCATGTCTTTGTTTCTGTGTCTGTCTGTATGTCATGTCTTTGTTTCTGTGTGTGTCTGTATGTCATGTCTTTGTTTCTGTGTGTGTCTGTATGTCATGTCTTTGTTTCTGTGTGTGTCTGTATGTCATGTCTTTGTTTCTGTGTGTGTCTGTATGTCATGTCTTTGTTTCTGTGTGTGTCTGTATGTCATGTCTTTGTTTCTGTGTGTGTCTGTATGTCATGTCTTTGTTTCTGTGTGTGTCTGTATGTCATGTCTTTGTTTCTGTGTGTGTCTGTATGTCATGTCTTTGTTTCTGTGTGTGTCTGTATGTCATGTCTTTGTTTCTGTGTCTGTCTGTATGTCATGTCTTTGTTTCTGTGTGTGTCTGTATGTCATGTCTTTGTTTCTGTGTGTGTCTGTATGTCATGTCTTTGTTTCTGTGTGTGTCTGTATGTCATGTCTTTGTTTCTGTGTGTGTCTGTATGTCATGTCTTTGTTTCTGTGTGTGTCTGTATGTCATGTCTTTGTTTCTGTGTCTGTCTGTATGTCATGTCTTTGTTTCTGTGTGTGTCTGTATGTCATGTCTTTGTTTCTGTGTCTGTCTGTATGTCATGTCTTTGTTTCTGTGTCTGTCTGTATGTCATGTCTTTGTTTCTGTGTCTGTCTGTATGTCATGTCTTTGTTTCTGTGTGTGTCTGCATGTCATGTCTTTGTTTCTGTGTGTGTCTGTATGTCATGTCTTTGTTTCTGTGTGTGTCTGCATGTCATGTCTTTGTTTCTGTGTGTGTCTGTATGTCATGTCTTTGTTTCTGTGTGTGTCTGTATGTCATGTCTTTGTTTCTGTGTCTGTCTGTATGTCATGTCTTTGTTTCTGTGTCTGTCTGTATGTCATGTCTTTGTTTCTGTGTCTGTCTGTATGTCATGTCTTTGTTTCTGTGTCTGTCTGTATGTCATGTCTTTGTTTCTGTGTCTGTCTGTATGTCATGTCTTTGTTTGTGTGTCTGTCT
>NW_024749672.1:0-1952 GCF_018991925.1 Homarus americanus
TGTTCATCTTCTAGGTTAGTGGTGTTCATCTTCTAGGTTAGTGGTTTGTTCATCTTCTAGGTTAGTGGTTTGTTCATCTTCTAGGTTAGTGGTTTGTTCATCTTCTAGGTTAGTGGTTTGTTCATCTTCTAGGTTAGTGGTTTGTTCATCTTCTAGGTTAGTGGTGTTCATCTTCTAGGTTAGTGGTTTGTTCATCTTCTAGGTTAGTGGTTTGTTCATCTTCTAGGTTAGTGGTTTGTTCATCTTCTAGGTTAGTGGTTTGTTCATCTTCTAGGTTAGTGGTTTGTTCATCTTCTAGGTTAGTGGTTTGTTCATCTTCTAGGTTAGTGGTTTGTTCATCTTCTAGGTTAGTGGTGTTCATCTTCGGGTTATTCCTCTCATATATTCTCTAATATATCCCAAGAGTTTCAACAACATTATCCTCAAACATTTCAACACTAAACACTTCAAGTTATTCCTCGAGCACCTGACAACAACCTTGATTCAATAATGATCTTGGGTGTGGAGGAGGAGGGGAAAGAGGAGGTCAGGATTGTCTCAGCTAAAGCAAGAGAAGAAGAAATAAGATAATACTTTTCTTGTCTAAGCCACAAAAAAAATGAATTTGTTGTGGTGGTGGTGAGTGTTGGGGGCTGTGGGGTGTTCTGGGGACTCATGGGGTCTGGGGGAGGCTTATGAGGTCTTGGGGGCTCTCTGAGGGGGTCTAGGGGGCTCTCCTCACTGGGTCTAGGGGGCTCTCCTCACGGGGGTCACACCAAACCATTATAATAATTTCTCCTGATTTTTGCACAAAACTTGAGAATATTGTGTGTGGTTCCAAGGACAGGTGAAGGTACATCTCTAAACCTTTATTATTGATAATTTTCTTCTCGTCTATTGAATCATTATTATTCATATTTTCCTCTCGTCTATTGAATCATTATTATTTATATTTTCTTCTCGTCTATTGAATCATTATTATTCATATTTTCTTCTCGTCTATTGAATCATTATTATTTATATTTTCTTCTCGTCTATTGAATCATTATTATTCATATTTTCCTCTCGTCTATTGAATCATTATTATTTATATTTTCTTCTCGTCTATTGAATCATTATTATTCATATTTTCCTCTCGTCTATTGAATCATTATTATTCATATTTTCTTCTCGTCTATTGAATCATTATTATTCATATTTTCCTCTCGTCTATTGAATCATTATTATTCATATTTTCCTCTCGTCTATTGAATCATTATTATTCATATTTTCCTCTCGTCTATTGAATCATTCCAAGGTGGTAATTCTAGTGGAGTTCAGTCGGCATTTACACATAGAATTTAATAATGTTTCTTGAGTTTTATTTAATGACGTAGTTAAGTATGCAGTATTTATTAGTAAAGGTGAGGTGGGTGTAGAGGTGGGTGTAGGTGAGGTGGGTGGAGAGGTGGGTGTAGACGTGGGTGTAGGTGAGGTGAGTGTAGAGGTGTGGGTGTAGGTGAGGTGGGTGTAGGGGAGGTGGGTGTAGGTGAGGTGGGTGGGAGAGGCGGGGTTAAGGTGAGGCAAGAGGTGGGTGGACGTGGTGTAGGTGAGGTGGAGGTGTGGTGTAGGTGAGGGAGAGGGTAGTGGTGGGTGTAGAGGTGGGTGTAGGTGAGGTGGGTGTAGAGGTGGGTGTAGGTGAGGTGGGTGTAGAGGTGGGTATAGGTGAATGAGGTATTTATGAATGATTTTTTTTAAATGAATGTAAAAATGTATGAAAGATTAAACTCAAGGAAAATCAAGAGAAAGGAATTGAAAGAAATGAAAGAAATATACACCTGGTGAATTATTACAGGTGAGTCATGAAGTTATCAATGAATTTAATGAATGAAGGAAATTGTAGGTTAATTAGACCAAAATAGAAGAATACATACATACATACATACATACATACATACATACATACATACATACATACATACATACATACATAC
>NW_024749673.1:0-7500 GCF_018991925.1 Homarus americanus
TTCCTTCAATCGTATACTGTTACTTTTATCCTGTTCGCCACTGATCGGCTCGTTAGCCGCTTGGGCGATCGGTCACGTCTCTGATTAATTTTCCTTTTCATTTATTTTCTTCACCAAAAGATCGGCTTGGTTAGCCGCCCGGGCGATTGGTCACGTCTCTGTCACGCACTGTTGGCAAATACTGGGCAAGCACCGGCTCCTGAATGTACCTAAACCCGCTACAGTGTTGATCAAGTCTTGTCTTGAAAGAGCTCACACTCGGTGCCGTCACAACACTCTCTGGTAGATTGTTCCAGTTTACAACCCTCACTCCGAAAAAGTTTGCCCTCACAGTTTCTGGACTTGCGGCTTCTTCAATCTTGAGCTGTGACTTCTTGTGGGGCGAGCGTCCGCTAGTTCCAAGTAAGGACACTCTCGACCCGAGTAGTGCCCCTGAGATGCTTATACACCTCAATTCAGGTCCCCCTTGCCCATCTGTAGTATTAGCTAGGCAAGTTCAGGCATTCCAATCTCTCAGGGTAGCTGAGGTGCCGAAGTGCAGGCACCAGTCTGGTGGCCCTCCTTGAACATTTTCAAACAACTGACAGTCCCTATATACTGGGACCAGACGGGTGACAGTACTCCAGATGGGAAGGCATCTTCACCCTGAAGATCGTTACGAGGGACGGACCGTCTAGATATCAGAACGACCTTCTTATAAGACCCACAATTTATATGCCTGGTTTACCTTCTAATCGCAATGGCCCGAGAACTTCAGCTCTTTGTCAACATACACACCTAGGTCCTTCTCACATTCAGTCTCAACTAGTGCAGTTTCTTCGTCCCGTTGGGATATATGATACGCCTCCTTACCGCCGGGGTACGCCCTGGTGCATCCTCTACACTGTGACATTGAATCTCAAAGCAGCCATTTCTTCGACCATTCCTGAGCCCACACAGAGGTCCTTCCGCAGCTCTTTACCTGCTTGGTTCTTAACTTCCCGAAATAATCCTTGGCGTCATCGGCAAATATTTGTATGGAGGAGTGTACAACGCCAAAGTATGTCATTTATGAAACAAACAAAACAACAGCGGGCCCAATACACTGCCCTGTGGTACCCCACTTGTGACAGGTACGGATGACGATTGCTTGCCATTAATCACCACACACTGCTTGCGGTCATGTAGAAAGTCTTCTATCCATGCTAGGACATTTCCCCGAATTCCGTACCCTTCCAGTTTGATTTTCAGCCTTTCATGGGATACACTGTCGAAAGCCTTGGCAAAATCCAAGTAAATATCCAAATATCTCTTATGTTCTTATGTTATTGTAAAGCGTCGTGTGTTCGACGGTAGCCTTATGTCATCGCTCCTGTACGGGTGTGAATCGTGGGTAGGGGCTGATGTTAATCCCGTAATTAAACTTTACAACTGGGCCATGAAAGAAATGTTGGGAGTGAGGAGAACAACACCCATCTTAGTATGTTGCGCTGAGTTGGTCTACCCTTCATTACCTGATTTATTTAAATATAGACAACGCAAATTCTCTCATAAAATGTGTTTGAGAGAAGCAACATGAATGATGATCCTTTGTCATTTGCCATAAATTCCTTTATGTCCTCTAATACTCCTGTTGGAAAAATTGTACGCGATGTGATACACAATAATGTTCCCAATGTCTGTATTAATTGGAAATGTACATAATGCCATTGACAACTCTGGCACATCAAGATGCAATGTATATAAGGGCAGTAACCCAAGCTTTATAGTACCCTAAGTTTACATCAAGAAAAATGCGATTAATGATTTGCAAAGAATATCTTTTACACGTTTTAGAGTGTCTGGGCAGTGGAGACAGGACGGTGGAACAGGCGGGGCGTGGCCGTCTTCCCTTGGAAAGGTGCCTGTGTGTGTGTGTGTGTGTGTGTGTGTGTGTGTGTGTGTGTGTGTGTGTGTGTGTGTGTGTGTGTGTGTGTGTGTGTGTGGCCTCGTGCAAACCGAGAGGCACGTTGTGGAGGCTTGTCCTAACACCCAATAATTTAGAGATTTTTATGGCATAAATTCTTTATATGATCTGTTTTCCAAGTTCACAAATGATATTGTATGTAAGATTATCTATGACATTTTATGGTTGTATGATTAATGTTCCTTGTCCAATTGATGCTTCCTACATTTTTACTTTGTTTAATATGGTTTAAAATTATTTGATGGACTACAGTTATATATTGTTTTTAATATTTTACAATGATGGTTTTGTATTCAAATATGTTGTTTGCACCTTGCGTAATATTTTTAATGTAAGCTGTGATCAATAAACATATTTATCTATCTGATCCTCTTTGAAGAGCGTCAGTTTCTTAATCCGGGAACGCTGCCTTGGACTACCAAATGTTCCATCCCGTGTCAGGCTGTGACACCACAAATGGAATGAAGATCAAGGGTAAACGTATTTGGTGGAAAACCTGTCAAGGACACCCAGAAATTACAAAAACACTTGTGGTCTCTCTTCCTATTTTTAAATGTTGATGAATTGGCTACTATTGTGTCACTTACGATATATGTCGACTTTATGACTCGAATTCAACTATTGGTAAAATTATGTCCCTCGGATGGACATGGTCAGTCAGTGGAGCCAGGATGTCCACTGTATTCCAACAACTCCAACACACTTCAGCTGCATCTTGGATGGGCCCTGTACCACTGTGTACCAGGCGTCGATCTGATCTACGATTCATCATCATCAAGTGTATCATCAGGGTGAAGATTCCTGTTCCTCGGTTGGCAGCAAGATGACAATAGTCTTGAACCCGTGCAGACATCTCGAGGCAGTGCCAATCAAGGGTTTCACTTCACTATGGAATGTGGCTGCAGCAGTGAGTGCACGGTTCCTTGTTCGTAGAGTTATGCAAATATTCGTGCTCAAAGTAATTAGTGGAAAGTGTACAGGGGAGATTAATTCCATGTCTGAACCTATTCTATGACCCGTTTAACTCTTCTTTTTTTTTCGTTCCAAATTGTAAAAAGTTATTTTAATTTCTTACACAAGTATTAATTGAGAATTCCATAATAGTCAGTTACCCACACTGATGTGTAATCCATAGTTTTGTTTTAATCAACTCTTTTTTTCTCTAATTTAATAAGTTACCTGAAGTTTTCCAAAACATGGTAGAATGAATTATATATGCTTTAAGATTTTTTACTGAATTATACTATTTTCACGTAGTAACGCAGCTCACGATATAACATTACATTACGGCCCTCACTGAACCCTCTGTTGTAATGTTTATTTTTGACCTTGAAAAACCTCTAAAGGTTACACTGGTGACTTTATTTGGCGTGAGATTTTTGGCGTACCTTCTGATTCGCTTTGATTCAAGATCTACCGTATGGAATCCCGTCGAAATATTACTTCTCACAGGCAGTGTAACGAAGTTTTTCTCTTGTGTCTATAAACTCGTCCTCATTAAGAGTGATGCTGCCAGGGGAAGACCACCACAAAACAAATCCACATGTTGTTACGCCAAACAGCATATCATCCTCTGGGGGAGGGGGGTGGTGGGTGGGAGGGTGAGGGGTAGGGACGGTGGGTGGGAGGGAGGGAGGAGGGGGGGGTAGGGACGGTGGGTGGGAGGGGAGGGAGGAGGGGTGAGGGTTAGGAGGTAGGGATGGTACAAAGGGGGTGGAGGGTAGGTATAGAGGGAGGGATGGAGGGAAAGTGCAAAGGGAGGGAAAGGAAGGTGCAAAGGGAGGGAGGGAAGGTGCAAAGGAAGGGATGGAGGGAAGGTACAGAGGAAGGGATGGAGGGAAGGTACAGAGGACGAGAAGGAGGGAAGGAACAGAAGGAGAGATGGAGGGAGGGAGCTATTAGCAATACCTTCCCAGTTCTCAGGTGTGAGGATAAGAAGTGCTGAGTCAAGATGAGTCAGATGTCAGGTAATAAGAGGTACAAAAGGGGGCGGGAGTGGGTGAGTAATACGTGTGTTGCGTGTTATATTACCTCCACCTCGCTCCGCCACCAGCTTCCTTCACCACACTGCACCTTCTCCCTCCACCACATCCTGCTACCTCCATCCCAGGCTGTGCCTATTATGTGGAACATTTACTTGTCCCTGGCAAGTGACTTTTGAAATTTACTTGCCCAAATTTTGGGGGGATGAAATTTACTTACCAGAATTTTTTCTATGGGAAAAAATTAGATAAACATCTTAAAAGAGATCACTTGTGTCTCCGTTTAAATGGCGTTAGTGGCGGCAATCCTTGTCATGTGCTGTAACTCCTGAGCCTGTGTAGGGAGGCGGAAGATGGCACCTGTGAACACCTACCCTAACTATCCCCCTAGTGGCGGTAACACTTGTTATGTGAAGTCATCGCTCCTGTCACCTCACCGTCCACAGTCTCTCAGCTTGGTGGTTCCTTTGAAATGTTGACAAGTTGACTGACTGACCAGAGGTGGCTGAATGCAGAGGTAAATTACCTGCACCTGACAGGTCATAATCCAAGTACACTGATGATCTCCCTGGTTAAACATGTACAGGGAGGTGGGGTCGCAGCACCTGGCAAGTTTCTGTCTAGGTACTGGGAGGGCGATTGTTGGACATGTGAACATGTAAATCACTTGTCTGGCCTCTAGTATGGACACGTCTGGGCTGTCGGGCACTGCTAATCTGCACAGACTGCTCCATCCACTACCTCTCTCCACCACACTCTTTCGCCACCATGCTAACAAACAAACATTTTGATGACGTATGAGGAACACAACAAGGTGGTTGAGTCATGTGTATCCTGCTTGTTATGTATCAGCGAGTTACCACTTCTCAGGGTGGACAACAGGAGGTGAGACCCGCGGCTATAGTGTTACATCTTCACTGGGAAGGACAAACAGGTGGAATGACGAGACAGACAGTAAGACAGATACATAAACAAACAGACAGACACACACGGGTTATACTTTATTATATATATATATATATATATATATATATATATATATATATATATATATATGCAAGTAAATCACTGTAGGTGCGCGTGATCTAGGTATATGCTGATAACTGATAACCACAAGGAAAGAAGAAAACACGAAGTTTCCAAGCGCTTTCGTGTAATTCACATCTTCAGGGATGAGTACAGACTAAAGAGAAGTACAAAACAAGGTGTATATATACAGAGGAGGGTGAGACCAGGTCCACAATGGTCAGGTATTAGGTAATGACCCTACTAATCTTTAAATAGCACGGCAACGGTTGGTAGTCAGGTCAGAGGGTAAGGTGACCCAACCTTCTCACCTGGTTACAAATCTTCTTAATTTCAAAATTGTCCAGTTTGTACGTGCCATTACTCAAATTCATGTTGAATGCTTCGGTATGTTTAATGAGACTAGATTCTATGATGTTCCTACTATCAATTGAATTACAAGGTAATATTGAGGAGGCATTATCCCAGATGAAAGAAGAAAACACGAAGTTCCCAAGCGCTTTCGTGTAATTCACAACTTCACGGGAAAGTACAGACTAAAGAGAAATACAAAACAAGGTATATACAGTATATATACAGAGGAGGGTGAGATCAAGTCCACAATGGTCCAATATGCGTGTGTGTGTGTGTGTGTGTGTGTGTCTGTGTTAAGTATTTCTCAGCATGTTTGTGTATAATGAAATCAATTTTTGAAATTTTTAATGAATACAAGTGATGTAATATTTTCTCCACGCGCGTGACCCTTTATACTACTGCCGGCAGTCTATCTCTGTAACAAAGCGCGTCAGTCTTGACCATGAGCGCGCGCCAGCCTTGACCATGCAAACTTTGCACTGTGGATGTTCTCTTTAGTCGAATTTCATTAACCTTCTCTTCCTTCATTACCCTCACCTCTTTTTTTTAATGATTTTGTTTTCACCTTTTTCCAACTACCCTACTACTTTCAAATTCTGACAAATACGCAGGAACACTCTCAGGTGACCCAATAGGATACTTCCCCTTTGAGGCCTGCTGTGAATCAGAAAAAACGCAACAAAAACCAAAACTAAATACTTAAATGTAAATCATGCATATGTTGTATAAATAGGGGAGTGAGGGGTAACATGGCGTGCTGAGGGATCAGTAGGTTGGCTAGTGAGAGGGTTGGGAGCCCACACACCCATCATCTGGACATGAGTAAAGTTTAGTTTATCGCTACGAGAGTTGAAAAAAAAAAGACGGCTAAGACACTTGTCCTCCTGAATGTTCGCTCTAACTTCCAAATGGTTTATATATAGTACTGTGTGTTGATAGGGATGGTGATATCTAGAGAAGGAAGGTTATTAGGCTCTACCTTGAATGAGAAAGCTACCAGGCTGTATTTTGATTGGGAAATTTGTAAAGGTGATGGATCAGGTTTACTTAATTTACCTGTACAACAACAGCAGAGCAAAGAGTGCAACAATGGTGACTCACAACAATGGTGACTTATAACAGTGTAGCTCACAATAGTGGTGACTTATAACAGTGTAACTCACAACAGTGGTGACTTATAACAGTGATGACTTATAAAAGTATAACTCAGAACAGTGGTGAATGTGTGTAGGTGTAAGTAAATACTGTGTGTGGGTGTAAGTAAAGACTGTGTGTGGGTGTAAGTAAAGACTGTGTGTGGGTGTAAGTAAAGACTGTGTGTGGGTGTAAGTAAAGACTGTGTGTGGGTGTAAGTAAAGACTGTGTGTGGGTGTAAGTAAAGACTGTGTGTGGGTGTAAGTAAAGACTGTGTGTGGGTGTAAGTAAAGACTGTGTGTAGGTGTAAGTAAAGACTGTGTGTGGGTGTAAGTAAAGACTGTGTCTAGGTGTAAGTAAAGACTGTGTGTGGGTGTAAGTAAAGACTGTGTGTGGGTGTAAGTAAAGACTGTGTGTAGGTGTAAGTAAAGACTGTGTGTGGGTGTAAGTAAAGACTGTGTGTAGGTGTAAGTAAAGACTGGTTGTGGGTGTAAGTAAAGACTGTGTGTGGGTGTAAGTAAAGACTGTGTGTGGGTGTAAGTAAAGACTGTGTGTGGGTGTAAGTAAAGACTGTGTGTGGGTGTAAGTAAAGACTGTGTGTGGGTGTAAGTAAAGACTGTGTGTGGGTGTAAGTAAAGAATGTGTGTGGGTGTAAGTAAAGACTGTGTGTGGGTGTAAGTAAAGATTGGTTGTGGGTGTAAGTAAAGACTGTGTGTGGGTGTAAGTAAAGACTGTGTGTGGGTGTAAGTAAAGACTGTGTGTGGGTGTGGTCCTTTTAATAATTTTCCTCACATTAAAGTTACTTGTATTCTCCCAAACAACATCTGCATCATTACCATCTCATCTAAAAAAAAAATAAAATAAAAGTTTAAATGTTAATAAAGTGACCAGTAATAGTAGTGGCTACTTTTGTATTATGATATAGATAATATTAAATTAATAAAATGGTGGCGAAGGTGTGGCTATTGGCAGGGTCGTAGCCAACCAGCCCAGGTCCCGAAAAAAATATGTGCATCACATTAATAAGGTGCAGAGTGTTGATAAATGATAAAAAGACAT
>NW_024749673.1:12500-14488 GCF_018991925.1 Homarus americanus
TCAGCAATTTAACCTTATGAAAACTTCCTCCCACCACTCACTGTCTTGTCAGCTTTCTCGATTACATATACCGCCATCTCGAGGAAACGAAAAACGTCTGTAACTGTATCCTTCATTGATTTCACTAAAGCGTTCGACCTAGTCGACCACAATATAATCATCAACAAAGCTATTGACCTCGGGCTTCGGAGAAGTCTTATACCATAACCTAGACTTCCTCAGTGACCGGCACTTAAATGTGCGCTTTTAGGGGCTGTCTGCCACCTTTCAGTCACTCACCTGTGGCGTCCCCAAGGCACCAAGATGGGACCACTCTGCTTCCTTATGCTCTCATCAATGATGCTGAAAACCCTGCTCGCTGGAAATATGTCACGACGACTCCACCATTGGGATCAGCGTCAACAATTCCTGCTCCCCAACTATGCTGCCCTTCAGGAGTTGTTAGACAGTCTCCAAAAACTGTGCCACCAACAACCATGTCACCATCAACCATACCAGACCATGATTTATGCACATCAACCTCTCACCGACATTGTCCCACCTCCTTCCATTACTCTAGGTCCCGAACACCTCCCAGGTTTGCAGCTCCTCGGCGTCCTATAGACAACAACTAAATTGAAGCCACCGTCGGTAGAAGTTATCAAATCATCCAGTTTCGTCTCCACCTCCTCCGCCGACTCCAGTCCCCTCGGGTTCCTGCACTGGCTCCTCAGTGTTTGCACAACATTCATACTTCCCAGCTCACACCTATGCCTCCCCCACCTGGTCTTCCTCCCCTAAATGCACAGGCTTGTAAACACCTAGAAAAGTTAAAGAGGGCATGCAAGATAATTCTCTTCCTACTCCACATATCTGAAGCGCTCAACACTGAACCTTTCGACTCTCACTGACCATCACCGACCTCATCTACAGAATTTGGTAAGCTTCTACACCATCCCAGACACCGGTTCCTACCTGAGATCCTAGTCCCAAAAATTGCTGTTCGACACCTGACACATCAGCCCATACGTGCACAGGAGCAGTCGCTATAAGAACAGCCCAGTCCCAACCATTGTAAAATTATCAATAACCCTTAATAAATCAGTGTATTCACTCCTGATAAACTTTCTCCTTGCATTGTCACTATGTTGCGGAAATGAACTGTAGTTTGAGCTTTTTCCCCATCTAGTTGTTATATATGTATACTTATATTTACTTGTATATTATTTATAATTTAACCCATTCCCAAATATGTAACTGTATATTTTCAGCGCTAAAACATAGCTCTTTCAATAAACCGTTAATTATTATTGGTATTATTAATACACGCATACCCACACATACACACACACATATATATAATATATATATATAAATATATATATATATATATATATATATATATATATATATATATATATATATATATATATATATATATATATAATGAAAAATTAATAGTATAAGGTAACTAATGTAATCTCTTTATAACATTTACCCTTTAGTTCAAAGCTCAACCAATAAGCAGTCTTCCAAATGGTGATTTTGTTTAATTATTTGATGTTATATCATCTTTAATATGTGACGATATATTAATAAAAGGGGAAAGTGATTCCCATAAACAAAAGCAATCCTAGACTTTGTTATATTTCACATAAAGCCTGTTCAACGAGCTTATGGCGCCGTGAACCTCTAATGGGGACTACCCATATCACGTAGGTGGCCAGATTAAAGTTTTACCAAATCCAGCTTCGAAACACGTACGAGGATCCATATATATTTCATTAGCCCAATAAAGCACGCGGACTTCTACATACAATCAACACCACCGTTTTTCTTCTTTCATTAAATTTATCAGCATATATATATATATATATATATATATATATATATATATATATATATATATATATATATATATATATATATATATATATATATAAATGATATATGCTGATATACAATAAACAAAACACAGAAGTTCTAAGCGCTTCGTGTAATTCACATAA
>NW_024749674.1:0-1927 GCF_018991925.1 Homarus americanus
AACAAAGTCCCCGGATCGATTATAACAAAGTCCCCTGATTGAGTATAACAAAGTCCCTTGAACGATTATAACAAAGGCCCCTGATCAAGTATAACAAAGCCCCCTGATCGTGTATAACAAAGCCTCGTCATCGAGTATAACAAAGTCCCCAGATCAAGTATAACAAAGTCCCCTGAACAAGTATAACAAAGTCCCCTCACCGAGTATAACAAAGTTCCCTGATCGAGAATAGCAAAGTCCCCTGATCGGGTATAACAAAGGCCCCTGATCGAGTATAACAAAGTCCGATGAACGAAAGTATAAACAAAGTCCCAGATCGAGCAATAAAGTTCTCCCTAATCGCAGTATAACAAAGCCCAGCTCGATCGAGTATAACAAAGTCCCCTGATCGCAGAGGCAACAAAGTCCCCTGATCGAGTATAACAAAGGCCCCTAATCATGTTTTAATAAAGGCCCCTGATCGAGTATAACAAAGTCCCTGATCGAGTATAACAAACCCCTGGTCGAGCAGTAACAAAGTCCCCTGATCGAGTATAACAAAGTCCCCTGATCGAGTATAAACAAAGTCCCCTTGAACGATTATAACAAAGGCCCTGATCAAGTATAACAAAGTTCTCCTCATCGTGTATAACAAAGCCTCCTCATCGAGTATACCAAAGTCCCCTTGACTGCTATAACAAAAGTCCCCCAACGAGTATAACAAAGTCCCTGAAATGATTATAACAGCGTCCCCTGATCGAGTATAACAAAGTTCCCTGATCGAGTATAACAAAGCCCTCTGATCGAGTAGAACAAAGTCCCCTGATCGAGCTTAACAAAGGCCCTCATCGAGTTTAACAAAGGCCCCTCATCGAGTATAACAAAGTCCCCTGATCAAGTATTACAAAGTCCCCTGAACGAGTATAACAAAGTCCCCTGATGGAGAATAACAAAGTCCGCTGATCGAGTATAACAAAGTCCCCTGATCGACTATAACAAAGGCCCCTCATCGAGCATAACAAAGGCCCCTAATGGAGTTTAACAAAGGCCACTGATCGAGTATAACAAAGTCCCCTGGTCGAGTATAACAAGCTCCCCAGGTCGAGTATAACAAAGTCGCCTGAACGAGTATAACAAAGTCCCCTGATCGAGTATAACAAAGTCCCCTCACCGAGTATAACAAAGTTCCCTGATCGAGTGTAACAAAGCCCCCTCATAGAGTATAACAATGTCCCCTGATCGAGGATTAACAAAAATCCCTGATCCGGGTATAACAAAAGAGCCCCTCATCAGGTATAACAAGTCCAGCTGATGGTATAATAAAGATCACCTGATAAAGGCAAAACAAAGATCCCCTGTCGACTATAACAAGAATCCCCTGATGAGGTATAGCAAAGTCCCTGATGAAATTATAGCAAAGTCCCTGATCGAGTGTAACAAAGCACCCTCATCGGTATAACAAAAGATCTCCTGATCCGGGTTTAAAGTCCCCTGATCGAGTATAACAAAGTCCCTTGATCGAGAAAAGCAAAGCCCCCTGATCGAGTATAACAAAGTCCCCTGATCGAGTATAACAAGTTCCCCTGATCGAGTATAACAAAGTCCCCTGATCGAGTTTAACAAAGCCCCCTGATCGAGCATAACAAAGTCCCCTGATCGATTACAACAAAGTTCCCTGATCCAGTATAACAAAGGCCCCTAATGGAATATAAAAAAAGGCCCCTGATCCAGAGTATAACAAGAAGTCCCTGGTCGGAACAACAAGGCCCTCATCGGGGTTGTAAAGGCCCCTCATCCCGGGCGCGTAAAGTCCTTGAGTGGGGCATATCAGGCACCTGGTCGAGTTTAACAAAAGTCCCCTGATCGAGTATAACAAAGTCCCCTGATCGAGTATAACAAAGTCCCTTGAACGATTATAACAAAGGCCACTGATCAAGTATAACAAAGC